>NC_063346.1:47440694-47617834 GCF_021869965.1 Rhincodon typus
CCTATGATGCTGCTTGGCCTGCTGTGTTCATCCAGCCCTGCACCTTGTTGTCTCTGACATGACAACGAACTGGCTGGCAGTCAGAAAACAGAGTGTCAAGAACCATTTTTTTTTCCAAGTGACAACCAGTGACTGGTGGTGTACAGCAGGGAGCACAGCTACTCACAATATATTTTACTGATTGAAATGAGGGAACTAAAGTAATGTCTCCAAGTTTTTAGACAACACAAAACTGGGTGGAAAGGCATACTGTGAGGAAGATGCAAAGATGTTTCAATGTGATTTGGACAAGTTGAGTGAATGGGCAAATGCATGGCAGATGAAGTATAATGTGGATAAATGTGAGGTTATTACATTTCCATTGAAAAAACTTGAAGGCCAATTGTTATCTGAATGGTTACAGACTGGGAATGAGAGGTGCAACAAAACTTGGGTCTCCTCACACACTTAAATTCAATGAAGGTAAGCATGCAGGTGCAGCAGGAGGTGAAGGTGGCAAGTGGTATGCTGGCCTTCACCGTGAAAGGGTTGGAGTGCAGTTGAAGGGATGTCGTGCTGCAATTGTACAGAGCCTTGGTGAGACCACACCTGGGGTACTGTGTGCAGTTTTTATTTTCTTTTTTGAAGGAGGGTGTTCTGACTATGGAGGAAGTGCAACAAAGGTTTATCAGACTCATTTCTTGGATGGCAGGTCTGGATCCGTATACCATCTACACTCAGAGTTTAGAGAGGAGGCAGGGGAAATCTGATTGAAACCTATAAAATTCTAACTTGGCTAGACAAAATAAACATAGGAAGGATGATCCTGATATCTAAAGAGTCCAGAACCTGAGGTTACAGTTTAAGAATAAAGGAGTAGGCCATTTAGGACTGGGAGGAAGAGAATTTTTTTCACCCAGAGATTGGCGGGCCAGTGGAATTCTCTGCCACAGAAAGCAGTTAAGGCAAATCACTGAACGTTTTCACGAAGGTGTTTGATGTAGTTCTTCAGGCTAAAGAGTCAAAGGGTATTGACAGAAAGCAGGCTACCGAGTTGGATGGCTAGCCATGTCATACTGAAAAGTTGCTCAGGCTTGAAGTGTCAAATATCCTACACCTACTCTTATTTTCTATGTTTCACTATTTCCAGCTTTTCACCATTCAGAAAGTACCGTTTAATCCTTTTAAGTCTCAAGGTAAATAACCTCATATATGCCTCTACAGAATGTAATTTGCCAAAGTTTTATTCATTCACTTAAATTATTAACATATTAAATTATTAACTGTTTATAATGCTGCTTTTGTGACATCAGAAAACTTGGGATACTTGACTACCTGTCCCATTAACTGAACGATAAATAAATAGCGAACAGCTGATGTCCTTTCACATATCCTGTGGGACACCACTGGTCACTTCTTGCTGGTTAGAGTACTGTCCATTCTCTCCAATATCTGTCTCCTGTCTCAGTCAATTCCCTAACAAAATCAATACTTAGTGAAAGTTGAAGTTCTTGGAATTGAAGTCCAAGTCTCTTATGAGGCGATGTAATCAAAAGCCTTCTGGATGTTTGCATGTATAACTTCAGTAGACATTCTCATGTCGTGCTTCAAAAAAAATCAACTGAGTTTGTCTGCCAGGATCTAGTTTTACAAATCATGCTGGCACTCCCCAAGCAGTTGAATTTTCTTAAATTATTGAGGGACTCTCTCTGTTTACAGAATCTGGCAATGTCCTGATGACAGATATCAGGTAATAAATGGGTTATAATTCCTGAACTATACCCCCACCACTTTTCTCGACTGTAAATGTGAGGCAAAGTAATTATTTAACATATTTTCTAATTTTCATTGAAAATGTCGTGATTTCAAGAGAAATATATGACCACCAATTTCTTTCTCCTAAGTTTCTGTTGATTCTGATACCCATTTCAAGTTTCACTTCCCATGCCCTTTTGTCCATTATTTCATTGATTTGTCACCCATTGTATGTCTCCCATTCAGCAGGCTCTACATTATGCATTTTTGTATTTACTTTAGTTTTGTTGTTTACTACCTTCAAAACACTATTTCAACTCCATCTAATGCTCCAATTTTGATCGCCACACTTTACACAAGGACATGAATGTTTTGAAGGGGGTTCAGAAGATTTTACCAACATGGGTTGAGAGATAAAGGTTTTACAGTTATGTCGATTGACTGGAGGAGTTGGGATCGGAGCAAAGAAGCATAAAAGATAATATGGTAGAGGTGTTTAAATACATTATCTTGAACCTTAATAATTTGGAAGAGGAACAGTTTACTTACTGAAAGATCAGTACCTGGCAGGGCACAGATCCAAGGCAACAGACAAATGAACAAGAGGCGACATGAGGAAAAATTGTTTAACTGACCAGGTAGTTAGGATTTGGAATTCACAGTCTGACAGGGTGATGGATATAGCTCAATTGTATCCTATGTAGGAATTTGGACATATTCTTGAAGGAGCAAAATTGTCGATGTGGGGAAAAAGTTGAGGCATAGGACTGACTTCGTCAAAAAGCCAGCAAACTTCATGGGCTGAGCAGTACAGCACAGGAGGAAGCCTTCTATGATCTACATTAAACATAGCTGGGAATCAGTGTTATGAATCCACACTAACATAATAGGTTGCATTTCTATTTAACTGAATTCAAAATTGTATACATGGTACATTTTTCACTATTAAATGTAGAGTTTGAAAGATTGCTACAGCTCTTACACATAGATTGATCTGTCAGGTCAACAGAACAAATACGGAAGTAATCAATAGTCTAATAGGGTTTTATGGTTACATGTTTCATGTAGCATGTCTCATAAGCTCTATCACGAGTGAAAGTGGAACAACAATACCAGAAGCATGTTTCTCATTTTCACACTGATACCTAGGGAGGTTAAGCTGTGATGTCATAAACAACATTATCCCCGACGGTTCAAGGCTATTCTGTAACTTGACAGTGCTTAGAGCTGAAATAAAAATCATCTTGCTATTCCATTAAACATTTCCCTCTTTATGCAACTGGAACTATCATTTCCCAATGACTATAAAACAAAATCAGATGTATTATGAGTTGAGCAGTAACAAGTCATAGCATTATGAGTCAATAATAAAACACCAGAGAGAGACTGACTATTTAAGGCAGTAGCCTAGTGAAATCAATGCAACAGATATGGAATCAGAATGCCACATACACATGGAAAAGTATTTTTGGTCCAGCAAAAGCAGGAAGTTGGTAGGGAAGGAGGAGACTGTTAGCCCTAATAAGAATGGAACGGACGCCAGTTCAAGAGGCTTTGGACCTGGAGGAGCAACAAAGTAAGAAGAACTGAGAGACAAATTGAGCTAAAACCTAATAGAGGGAAGCAAGTTGTAATGGTGTAATTTTTTTTTTTAAACAAGAGACTTCAATGCCAAGAGAGGAGCCGAGAGGAAAGGCAGAAAAAAAAACAAGCTTTAACTTTAAATTCTAAAGTATCATGGAAATTTACAGCATAGGAGGTCACTATTTGGCCAATTGAGTTATACCAGCTTTTTTTGTTTCATCAACCAAAAGCAAGCATTGCCCAAAAGACAAAATTTTGAGTGTAACAGCATCATCGACATTGCAAGTACTACAAACCAAGTGCACTATCCAGCACTAAATTTCTCATCAGATCTTATCAAAATTAGAACAAAGTTATGAAAGAAGTGCAACAGCCGCAACTGCAAGACTTTTATTATATGAATACATTCAGCATAAATAATAATCCATATAGCCTTTACAAAGTCGGTTCATGTAAAGAAAGAAAAGTTTACATTTCTTTCTCTCCCAGGTTGTATTTTGACCAATAGCGAAGCCAAATCTTTAGGAACTTTACTTCAGCTTTTTTTATTGCTCACACAAACAAAATGGGAACCATAATGCTCTGATTTGTCAATTAGAATTGAATAACAGAAAGCTTAGCTTTTTTTGTTTATGTGGAGGAAGTGGATTTCAGTGGCTGGGCTAGCATTTATTGCCTATCCCTGTTTGCCAAGATGGTGAACTGCATTCTTGAAAAGTTGCAGTCCATTTGGTGTAGGCTCACATACATGCAATGCTGTTGGGAACAGAATTCTAAGATTTTGACCCAGCGATTGTGAGTGAACAGCAATATATTTCCAAGTCAGGAACTCCAATGCCAACCATACCAAAATCTCGCTTCATATGATTTACAATAAGAATGTATTTCTCTTTAATTACTAAAGAAGTATTCCAGATGTAGAACTTCCTTATTTTTAAAAAAGTGTGAGAGATATATGGTATTTTCAATTCATTTATCATGAAAGGTTATCTTACCTTTAAAACAGATTAGTTTTAGCAATAGAATACCAAACTATTGACCTTATTATGTTCTATGGAGTGTCTTTAATTTATTTGAGCTAAAATGTTTTGAAGATTCAAATAAATGAAAGGGCTGAAACTGAAGGATCGTACATAGAAAACATGTTGTTTCAAAAGATAAATTCCACACCAACTTTGAAAGCTAAGTGAAATCAGAAAATTTCACAAAAAAAAAATCAGAAAATACCCACTGTGAAGACATTTAGTCAAAAAAATCTATAGTAGCAACATTTTAAAATCAAGCTGGAGTAGCTCCTAAAAAATCCAACAAACTTTGAGACCAGAAAACAAAGAAAGTAAATCCGTGAAATCATTTAATACATTGCAGGGCAATGCAAAGACTATCAGTGCACAGAGGCACTTATTCAGAGGCTGCAGTTAGGGGTATTGCATAATATGTTAATTTCCAAATCAATTTGACTAGAACAGCGGTATTAACAGTTTTAGCATTTTAATTCTTTTCCCTGGCTTCTGCATGTAGTGTAACTACTTGTTAAAGATATGTTTTTCTTAAAATAGAGCTATTACATGACTAAGTTTTTAACTTGATCAAGTTTTATTTGAAGAGATCTCTTTTATCAGTTCACTCCATTCTAATCCTGAGTTTGCTTCAAATTAGTTTCCATTACACCATGAATAAGATGATTGCCAAGATCTTTTTCCAAGGATAGGGGAACCAAAACTAGACGGAATAGGTTTAAAGTGAGAGGGTAAAGATTTAAAAAGTAACATGTTCAGGTGGAGGGTGGTGCGTGTATGAAACAAGCTGCCAGAGGAATTGATGGAGACGGGTACAATTAAAACATTTAAAAGGCATCTGCATGGGTATATGAATAGGAAGGGTTTAGAGGGATATGGGCCAAATGCTGGAAAATGGGACTACATCAGATTGGGACATCAGGTTGTTGCAGACAAGTTAGACCGAAGGGTCTAAGGTTCTTCAGCAGATTTGTAGCTCGGGTTGTGGATGCTGTGGTTGATTCGCTCACTGAACTGATTCATTAGTTCGCAGACGTTTCATTACCCTGCTGGGTAACATCATCAGTGCAGCCTCCAATGAAGCGCTGTTGTGTTTTCCCGCCTGGTATTTAAACTCTGGGGTCCAGAGTTGATCACCTCATTTCTGGTATTTCTTCGCAGTGGTGTATAAACAGGATCTAATTCTATGTGTTTATTGATGGCCTTCTTATTGGGGAACTAGGCCTCTAGAAATTCCCATGCTTGTCCCTGTTTGGCCTGTCCTAGCGTCCTGATGTTGTCCCAATCGATCTGATGGTTCTCCTTATCTGTGTGAATGAAGACAAGTGAGTATTGGTCGTGTCTTTTTGTTGCTAGTTGGTGTTCATGTATTCTTGTGGCCAGTTTCCTTTCTGTCTGACCAATGTAATGTTTGTCGCAGTCCTTGCACGGAATCTTGTATATCACGTTGGTTCTGTCCATAATGGGTAAGGGGTCTTTGGCTCGAGTTAGCAGTTGGCATAGGGTTGACGTAGGTCTGTGAGCCACTCCGATGCCCAACGGTTGTAGGAGTCACATGGTCAGTTCGGATATGTTCTTGATGTACGGTAACGTGACGAGTGTGTCGAGACATACTGTATCTTCCTGTTGTTGTTTGTGCGATAGGCATTGTCAAACCCAGCTGTTTGGGAGGCCGTAGAATTGGGGTTGTTTCTCCCTTCAGGTTTCATTTTTAGGTAGTCTGCTTTGTTGATTTGTCTAGTCTGTTTTAGTCTCTTTAGTGTGTTGATTTTTTATTACCCAGTTGCGGTGTCAGGTCAATGTGCACTTGCTGGTATGTATTCGTGTCTGATAGTAGCGCATGTTCTTTAGTGAGGTAGTCCCATTTGTTTAATATTACTGTCAGGCGCCCTTTGTCCACTGGTAGGATTATGATGTCTTTGTCTTTTTTCAGTCCTTCTCAGGCCTTCTTTTCTGATGTGTTGAGACAGTGTTAAGTTTGCTCCTTTCAGTCAGTGTCAGGGCCACTGTCTGTCTAATGGCTTGCTGTATTTCCTCATTGATGCCATTGGTCTTCAGTGTGGATTCTAGTGTGGCTAGGAACTTTGTCCTGTTAGCATCTCTGTGGTTGTAGTTGAGACCACGTATTAGAACAGCTTTCTCTGCGTCTGTTAGTGTCCTGTCTGAAAGGTTTCTTATCCAAGTGGCTGATCTTTGGTTGTCGTTTTGGTGGGTTAGTTTGGCTAGTTTTTCTTGCAGGATCTGTGTTTTCTTGGTTCTTGTTACTCGTTGACTGATGTTAATGGCTCGTTCTAAGTCTGTTGTCCACTCAAGGTTGGTTGCATCTAGGAATAGGGTTTTTTGGCACGTAATTTCCCTGTCATATCTGTGGAAACCAGAGGAGACACACCAACTAATAAACAACACTCTCACCGGCATCAAATTCACCAGGGAAGAAGAAAACAAGAACAGCTCCCGGACATCCTGGTAGAACGCAGGGCCAGCGGGGAGTTTCTGCCAAAGGTACACAGAAAGGCCACACATACGAGTCAAGTCCTGAATTTCAACAGTAACCACCCCAACATCCATAAACGAAGTTGCATGACAACACTGTTTAAATGAGCAGCAACACACTGCAGCAACCCGGAACTATGCTAAAACGAAGAAGAATACTTCTACCAAGTATTTAAGGACAACGGATACCCGAACAGCTGGGTCCAACGATGCCTATCACACAAACAACAACAGGAAGATACAGTGCGTCCTGACACACTCGGCACATTACCGTACATCAAGAACATATCCCAACTGACCACGAGACTCCTACGATCATTGGGCATCAGAATGGCACACATACCTATGTCAACACTATGCCAACTGCTAACTTGAACCAAAGACCCCTTACCCACTATGGACAGAACCAACATGATATACAAGATTGCATGCATGGACTGCGACAAACATTACATTGGTCAGACAGGAAGGAAACTGGCCACAGAGAATATATGAACACCAACTAGCAACAGAATGACACGACCAATACTCGCTCGTCTCCATTCACATGGATAAGGAGAACCACCAGTTCGACTGGGTCAACATTAGGATCCTAGGACAGGCCAAACAGAGACAAGCACGGCAGTTTCTAGAGGCCTGGTTCTCCACCAAGAAGGCCATCAATAAACACATAGAATTAGACCCTATATACACACCACTGCGAAGAAATATCGGAAATGAGGGAATCAACTCAAATGGACTCCAGAGTTTAAATACCAAGCGGGAAAACACAACAACGCTTCATCGGAGGCTGCACTGATGTTACCCAGCAGGATAATGAAACGTCTGCAAACTAATGACCCAGCTCAGTGAGTGAACGAACCAACCAACCATAGACCAAAGGGTCTGTTTCCATGCTGCATGATTCTACAACAGTACTTGATCAGTCATCTACTCTGTAAATGAGTGCTTAAATTGCAAAAATATTTCTGCTTTAATTTAGATTGTTTTAAAATGTATAGTGTTTTGTTACATTATTTTAATAACACATGGAATTAACCAAGATTACAATGAAACACCATTTAAAATGGAGCATGTATTTTAAATTATAATTTGTATGTCACACCAGAATCAAGTTTATTGGACTGCATAATCAATGGTTTCATTTAATATTAAAATTTTAGTTGCTTCATCATTTAAAAAAAAAATGTAAAATGGATTTGAATTTATTCAACCAAATTCATGCAAAATCTGATTATATGAGGGCTATAAATTCCATCTTCCTTTGCTACACACTTGACGTTTATAAGTCAATCTTTGAATTAATCAAATAATTTCCACTTTACAGAGAATAATCAAAAAGCATAACCAGTTCTGCATTTTAAATTTCTTAAATCATTAATATCTGACACAGCAAATAGTCAAAGATTTATGGGCAGCTTAATAGCCTAATAGTTACAGAACTGACATTCTAACTATATATGGGAGTTCCAGAACTATTTAATGTTAATTCTTCTCTCAAGTTGAGTTAGGAATTTTAACATTATTAAATTTGGTTACTTCTTGCAACAATGGATAGCATCTCATAAAAGTTCAGTTTTAGAAGAATTTAGACATTCCTGTTAACATCCCATTGATCTACTCTCGATATATGGTGAAAAAAGTAATTGTAGAGGTGTGATGTTTGTATTAAAAATGTTTAAGTTTTCACAAGATAAATGTATTCAAATAAAACTGAAATATTGTGGATGCTAGAAGTATGAAATAAAAACAAAAAATGTTGGAGAAATTCCACAGATCTGGCAGCATCTGAAGAGAGAGAAACAGAATTAGCATACTGAAAACAGTCAATGGACTCAAAATGTTAAATCTGTTTCTCTCTCCACAGATGCTGCTACTATAGGTGTCTTTTTTTGACTAAAAGTCCCCAGCATCGTTTTTATTGTAAAATTATTCAGTTTGTTGCATGTTTTTCAAACTTAGTTAACAGCAACTTTGTAGTCACATTTTTCTGACCAATATTTTTATGCTTCAAAATGCAAGAGCACTGTTAAAGGGACTTGCTGAAATGAGTTGCATTTTTCCCATGCATGGCTTTGAGTGCAGCCATTAAGGATAACAAATCTTGCATTTTTAAAGACATTCAGAGTAACTAGATTTGCAGCAGTACATTAATTGTCTGTAATAAACACATTAACAGACTCAAAATAGGATACACGTATCGAAGACACAGGCCTAACAAAGTGAATTATCCCCTTCCCTTGCACATTTATACTTACACAAGCATCTTGTTGAATGCATTGCAGAATGTGCCTAGCAGGCACAAGGAAATCAATGAAGTAGCACAATCCGTCACCACGATACGTTTTCTCCACTACATCAAAAACCTGACAGAGGACTGTGGATGCTGTTGCCTCAAAAGGTGGATAGAGTGCTGAAAGAGTACTTTGAATACAAGCATCCAAGGATTCAGAATCCTGCCAAAAGGAGAGCACAAATTAGTTAACAGCAACTTTAAAAATATACAGCATTCTTGGTGGCATTCATAAAATGAAAAAGATGCATTGACAATCAGCCATTTTGGCAATTAAACAAAATGGAAAACTCCAACTAAACATTTGTGCATTCAATTTAATTAACAAACCATGACGAAAAGATCTTCAAACTGTTACTCTCTCAGAAGTGCTGTCAGACCCGCACAGAATGACCAAAATTTTGTTCTTAAGTTCAGATTTCCAATATTGACAACTTTTTGGAGTGGTGGAGAAGACACTACTAACTGAATCTGCACAACTCAGATTACAAGTTTACCAAGTCATTTAGAACATCTTAGAAAGACCGTTACATTAAAAATAGATGCAAGAAACCAAGCAAATAAACTCAATAAAGCAGGCATTTTAAAGTGTAACCATATGAATTTCCTACAAATGAAATTATTTTTCTAGCACAGGTTTTTCTGCTTTCATAAGAAATCAATAATTTCTTTAATGAGTATTGCCGTTGTAACACCAGAGGATGCTGAAACTTTAAATACTAAAGTCTCTGTGCTGCGTGTTTCATAGTATTATCAAAGATTCCCCCTTACCCAGAATTAACAAAAATCAAATTGCATGTCGTATTAAAGCTGCAAAAGTAGTTAAGCTGTGCTGAAATAAAATCAATATTCTATGTTTCACTATCATTTAGACAAATAAACATCTAATGGGCCAGACAATGGTCTCACACAAAATAAATTGGTACTCCAGCTGCTGTTCAGTTGCATAACTACACCAAACACAATTGAGGAAACTGACTAAATAAATTATTTAATGATGCAAGTTAAAGAAGCTGGGACTGAACTCAATGCTTCCTATGTACAAAGAGATTCTCTTCAGGTTTTCTACTTTAAACCTGCATGCACAGCTGCCAAACACTTGCATCAAATCCATCAGGAAATGACAGGACAGTTTGGTCAAAGGAGTTAAAAAGCTCCTATTGACTTAATAAACTTCATGGAAGAAGTTTCATTATTGATGACAATTGCTTTGACAGAATTATAATCCTTTTACTGCATCAAGAATGTTCTGCTTCATTAGTGAAAGGAACTTCATATTTCATATAGCTTACCACCATGCAGGTTGTATATCAAAGTCGAGCCACACAGAACTAATGCAACAGGGAAGTAATGAAACATTGCACAGAGTAAGGACTTTCATACATGATTACCAATTATGCATCAATTGTCAGCATGACAGATTGGATTAAAACTTTTTACCACTGATCTTTTGTGATTAATTTTGAACTATTTTCAATTATTATTCATTATTTTTAAAAAAAGTTTCACACTATGCCTCCCTACATTCCTGTCCAAATAAGCTTTTACTGAATGTTTAGACTCACACTACAGCACTATGATCATTCAAGCCAGCCAGCAGCCTGTAACAGAGTGTCAGCACTCACAAAGATGCAGAAAGGGTCACAGGTGCAACGAGTCATCTCACCCCTCGACCAATATCCCAACCTGCAACCTATACCCCTTACTGATCTTCAATTTTCTAGCACCTGCAACAACTTTCACATTAAGTAAATAAAACAAAAATATTTTTAGTTGTATAACTATTTTTTATGCTGGAAATAACACATTATGGGGGTTCATGGGTTTTATGAGACGGTATCAGCAACAAACCCTCTGATAAAGGCAACAACCATAACACATCCTTATCTACCATTCTAGTGATATTCTCAAAACAAATCCACTTAATTGGATATGACTTACACTTCACAAATGCATGCTGACTCTGATGAGCTGATACTTGCCCCGAGTGCTAGCTAATCTGTCTGATGATAGATTCCAATAACACTGACATAACTATAATTATATTATGTACTCTACACCAAAGTTTAGATGACTTATAACTAACTACCTTTAATCAACCTGCTCGGACATGTTACAACACACCTCTGTGGCAGCTCAGATGGGATCCCTGATAATCTGGTCCAGAAGTTGGGTGACTACCACTGTGTCGCAAGATACACCTATACCGGAGACAAAGTTAAGCCTATTCACCTCAGCAGCTGCGCAGAATTAAAATCATTCTGGTTATTTACCTGCCCAGAAGTCACCTCCAGCCAACCATTCCCGTTCTAATGAGGAAACTGAATTGGCCTGGACTGTTACATTCTCTACCTCTGAGCCAGAAGGCCTGGGTTCAAGTCCCACCTGCTCCAGAGATGTGGTTAATAACATGCCTGAACAGAATGCTTTAAAAAAAAAGCAATGAATAAAATCAAAATTGCAGAACTGATTGGGTCCTTTTTCACATAAACATGACTGCTTCTGATAATTAAATGAATTGGCTATTAAAAACGACCCCATCTCATTCTTTCACAGCAAATGAACAATTAAGACTGTTCTGCTCTTAGAAAAATGCTGGCAATTAAAATTTAAATAACTGAGAAGACCAATGTTCAAAAACCATCACTAATGGGAACATCACCATCATTGAAAACCTATCCAATAACAATTAATGCCTTTTCTACATTTCAAATCTTGCCCAGGCTGTAATGAATCGTCCAATGCCATTCAACTTTTTTTTTTAAAAAACACATCCGCATCATTTTATCAAATGTTCTTTGAAAGCAAACATGCACATCTCCTATATCAGTAATATTCTATCATTTTTCTTCAAGCCATTCCATTAAATTCATGTGAATTAATTTTTCAAAACCCCATGCTGCTTATCTGAACTTTTCTTCTATCTTTTCTATATACCTTTCTACTTGAGGAATAATTTCATCCCAAATTAGGGACTCTCAAGAGCCGAGCCACTACCGATGTTAACCTGCTTAATCTGTAGTTATCTTCCTTTCTCCCTCGTTAAAGGGATATTGCATGAACAAGGCAGGAGCCCTCTAGTACCATTTGCCTGTGCAAGGACTTTGTAAAGAGGATATTGCTCTCTTTCCTAGTGTTTTCCATGAAATTTCTCCCATCCAACCATCCTGGAATAGGAGTGTTTCCAAAAATTCCCACCTCTACTGAAATCGTCATTATAGCAGCTTTGCAGCCATTGCTCTTTCCCTTGGTAAAGACTGCGTGAACCATGTCTTCTCTCATTCCATGCTAGAAATAAGGCTAGGACCCTGACTCTAAGGAGGAATTATAAACTTTTGTCCCGATTTCTATTTTTAGTTCAAGCGACAGGTTTAGTACATTACTATTTACCTTCAATCATTACAGGTACTGGCTGACCTGGTGTGCATGTTCTGTTTTTGCATACCCAGAGTTCAGCAGAGAAAAGAAATAAAAGAAGAACACTGCATTACGTGAACAATCATGCAAACACATTCAAGACAGTCAAACAATTAACATCAAAGATATTGAGCATGACAAGACACAAATGGGATATTACACTAAATACATTACTATACACACAATTGAACAAAATAGATCAGATACAAAGAGGCGTGCAAACAGTCAGGGATACTGATACCACTTCAGAGAGGCAGTAAGTACCAACAAAATCAGAGATTCAAATATCAGTCAATGCATCAGATCAGAGAGACTTCAAGGACATCTACGGAATGATGGCTTGAGAAAGAAAGTTATGGTAGCATGAAAAGAGCTACTGAGATACATCCGATGAAGTTTTTTGGAAGCAGGGAACAAGCAGCTTACAGAAAAACCTATCACTACCCCAAGTACAGTGCAAGTCATACTTTCCTCACTAGAGAATAATTCTGAAACCATACTCCAGTAAAAACTCAAGTATGCAGTTGAGACATTGATGCAAATGACGGACAGTAAACAAACTACAAGCAGACCAAATTCACATGTGGGATTTTGTTGATTGTATTTTTTGCACCAATTTTCAAAGTGGAGTTGTGGATACTAAAGGAAGTTTGACTTTAGTAAGATATAGAGCGGTTGGAAAGTTGGGCAGAGAAAGGTAAATGGAGTTTAATCTGGACAAGTGAGAAGTAATATATTTTGGGAGATCAAATGCAAGAGGAAAATATACTGTAGATGTCCTTGAAGTCTGTCTGATCTGATGCATTGACTGGATATTTGAATCTATGATATTGTTGGTACTTACTGCCTCTCTGAAGTGATATCAGTATCCCTGACTGTTTGCACGCCTCTTTGCATCCGATCCTTAGGAGCATTCATAAACAAAAGGTATCTTGGAGTGCCAGTTCATAGCTCCTTAAAAGTGGCAACACAAGCAGATAAGGAAGCAAAGGTGGCGTAAGCATGCTTGCCTTCATTGTTGAGGGCACTCATTTCAAAAGCTGGTTGTATTAGTCTTTAGTTAAGCAACATTTGGAGCATTGTGTGCAGTTCTGGTTGCCACACTACGAGGAGGATGTGGAGGCTTTGGAAAGGGTGCATAACAGGCTTAGAAGGATGTTCCCTAAATTGGAGTGTATTAGCTATAAAGGAGAGACTGGACAAACTTGGATTGTTTTTGACAGAAGGTTAGAGGCTGAGGGGCAACCTGATAGAAGTACATAAAATTATGAGGGGCATGGTTAGGATAGATAGTCGGAGTTTTTTTCCCCAGGTGAAAATGTCAAATACTAGGCTTACAGTGAGAGGGGAAAAGTTTAAAAGGAGATGTGGAAGGCAAGTTTGTTTTCTTCTTATTATACAGAGGATGGCAGGTGCCTGGAATGCATTGCCAGGAGTGTAGGTACAAACAGATATGTTAGCACAGTTTAAGAGGCATTTAGATTTCCACACGAACAAGCCAGAAATAGACAGATCAGACTATGTCCAGGCAAATGGGACTAGTTTAGAATGGCATCGTTGTCAGCATAGACAAAGGGGCTGAAGGACCTGCTCCTTTGCTATTTCGTTATATGTTCCAAATGCAAACTGCAAAGTTTCAACTCCAGTCGCCGTCTAGTTCATTCTCCAGCTGCTTCAGTTATTAACTTCCAGAGGCCTGACACAGTCCAGACACATCTTTGTAATGTTGCAGAATATGATATGCAATCTTGATTCATGGACTGTTCAAGCAATCACTTTATGATAAATTGCCAAGAAATGTCACTAATTGAAAGCTGGTGCTTCAAATATGCTATCTAATCAGCTTTGCTTTCAGCCACTACCATAACCCATAATACCATGCTTGGAAAAGTAAATATAGATTCCATATGGCATGCAAGGAGCTGACATCTGGGCATTGTAAGGTTATGAATGTTGTAGTAGCTGCATGTATATATGTGCAGTCACTTTGTAATTACATTTTTTGCTCGAGGAAACGTATGCCCAACTTTGCCAAATTCAGCACAATTCTACTAGTTATATACTCATAATTCAAACAAGAGAGACATGTAAATCAACTTGTATCAATATTTCTGTGTCAGCATAACCGGACAGCATAATCTGCATATGCAGTAGTTATTTGTGAGTGGCTGCTATGAAAACAGCAAATTATCACAATGATGTGGTGCAGTGTATTGTTCAATGATGGTTAACCTGCATCATTTGAGAGTCTTACTCAGCTGTACCTGACTCAAAGTGCATGATGTCACCAGTGAAATGGAGAAGTGTTCCATTCTCTCACCACGATCAGGATAAAACTTCACAAAACTCACAAAAAATACATAGATGCAATGAGTCTGTAATTATTTCCATGTCAGCAAAAAACATTTTCTGGAATTTCCTTACCTCAAATAAAATGTATAGTTAATACACATTTTTGGTGTTTAGCTATTTAATTGAACCTCCCTTGATACACTTTTGTTATAACTAGCATGGGGCTTTGGCAAGACCACACAGAATACTCTGTAAAATTTTGAAAAGTTTGCTTACATTGGAGTCCATTATCTCAGTTGGCTGGATGTCTGGTTTGCAGTGTAGAGTGGATTCAATTCCTACACCAGCTGAGGTTATCCTGAAATGTCCTACCTCTGAGCGAGGATGCCTGGTTTCAACTCTCACCCACTCCTTTGTGTAATAACATCTCTGAACAGGTTGATTAGATTAGAAAAAATTCTTCACTCTGAGGCATGGTGACCCTCAGGTTAAACCACCACCAGTCGTGTCTCTCTCTAAATAAGAGAGAGCACCTCTACTGTCATGTTGTACTACGGTGACTTTACCTTTTACTTGTAAGGGAAGCAGTAAAGCAAAGGCTCAATAAACTGGCCCACGCGAGATTGTTAGAGATTTCCAGAGACTGAGTAAATAGTTGGAGCAAAACAAGAATAAAAAGTGATCACACTGAAACTTCCAAGACTTTTAAGGCACCTAACAGGATAGACTGTCCAATTTAGAATAAATGCTGAAATTTGGTTCCTGCTAGTTGGGGAATCTGAAACATGGGAGCAGAGTCTCAGGATAAGGGGTTGATCATTCAGGATAGAGAGAAGATGCAATTACTTCACTGAAGGGTTATGAATCTTTGGAGTTTTCCAACTCAGAGGCATGTGGATGTTGCATCAGTAAATATATGTATGGCTGGGACAGACAGAATTTTGGTATCTCTGTGACTCAAGAGATCTAGAGAGCTGGCAGGAAAGTGAAGTTGAAGTTCAAAATCAGCTAAGTTTATACTGAATGGCAGAGATAGGCAATATAGTCTACTCCTGACACTTGTATTAAAATAAAGATTAAAATTAGTCATGATAAAGAATTTTCAATTTTAATAAAGCGCAACAAATCTCACAAAGTAAATCTTCACCATTTGAATGAATAAATCAAATGTGAATATCAAGATCATTGTACTGACCTTGCATAGATGCCTTGTTCAGATTGATAGAAAATCTACTGTTGTCTGTTCAGAATATTTACATTTTTCACGATTAGTTTCATGATGATAGCTTTTTAAACAAGTATTGATACATAGAGTAACTCTCTTCAAACAGCAACAAGTAAGGATGCCTACATAGGAAATGCAAGCTCAAGTAATTTCAATAATACCATTCATGTAACAAACTTATGTTTTGCACTGATCAAGTGGCTTGCAGTGGGTTTAAAACAAAACCTGATTTATTTCATATTTATGCTAGTTCTTGCCTAAACATGCTTGCGACAGATTACAGATACACCCCTTTTTTAATGTTGTTGATAACAAATGCCCATGTCAACATGTGCATTAGGATATTGCTGATGACTGAATAATTAGTTTAACACACAGAAAACTAATCCAGAATTTGCCAGAACTAGTTTAGGTTGATCCAGACACAAGAGTGGTGAATAGCTACTAGTAACATCAACGCAACCTTCAACAAAATATGTTAATAAGATACTAAGAAAGTGACTCCAAGAAGCTTGTTCACTCGCTCCACTAAGATCAGCACCCATTCTTGTTGTGCTGCTAGTTTCCTGTATACAACCTGAATAAAATTCATGTACAGTACAACATTTTATTCATGCTTTGCTGCGTGAAACATTAGTGTCCTTTTCCAGTGTTTCTTCTTGACACTATACATAACTAACTCAGGACAAAATAAAATAACCAATGTCAATCTTTTTTAACACCTTTAACATTATCAGTATGCATCAAAATACTCTGTAGTTAATATATTGGTCCAGTTTTTGCAGTCAGAAAGTGAAGGGAACTGTGCTTGCTACTCACCTCATTGAAACAGATGCCGGAATAGAGCACGCCTCTGTTCTTAAGCTCAGGATTACTCTGTGGACAACAAACTGTGGCATCTCAAAGTCAGATTGAAGAATCCTTACCGAGTCACAGAGTCTATACAGCAGGAAATATGAATAATGTATAAAAATGAACTAAGGATTAGGAAACACAAATAAGAATTAAAGGAAATACAGCAAAAGAGATAGAAAAAAAATGTAGTCCAAAATGATCAGGTTGATCTTTTAAAAGATAAGGGAATGAAGCTCGACTACCGTAAATTAAGTTTTCATGGCCAGCATTACCCAGAATTAATAAATACTTATCACGCTGTTAAGCATTTACATACTCCTGAAGCACCAGCCCTAACACTTTTCCACTGTTGTTAGTGCAGAACAATTGGGCAAGTGTGTAAGTTGAAGATGTTGCCTTAACTTCAGTGCTGAACACCCTGTGGAAGAGTGGATAACTCTGAAACTCAGATTTCTACCTTTAATTGAAATTGGTGCAGGTTCTGAGGAAGGGTCACTCAACCCAAAACATTAACCCTGATTTCTCTCTACCGCTGCCAGATCTGCTGAGATTTTCCAACTATTTCAATGTTTTTCTCTATGACTTACAGCAACTGCAGTTCTTTTGGTTTTTATTTCGTGCAGTTACTGTCCAATTTTCACCAATTACAGGTACTGAGTGCTATTAGCTTCACCATTACCTTACCACAAAATCATTCTGAATAACTACCTGATAAATCAAGCTTCTACTCAGCTCCTTCAATATTTCCTCCTTCAATGTGGCATCCAATTTAGTTCAATGATTTTTCTGAAGCATCCTGTGACACTTCTCTGCATTAAACTAGGCCCGAAATGTCAGCTTTCCTACTCCTCTGATGCTGCTTGGCCTGCTGTGTTCATCCAGCTCTACACCTTGTTATCTCTATAATCAATGCAACTTGTTGTTGCTTTGTGCTCACAATGTGGCCTTCTGTGCGCTGGGGAGACAGAACACAGTATGGGTGACCACTCTATTAAGCCGACAAACAAGACCCTGAACTTCCTGTTGCATGCCATTTAAATTCTCTATCTTATTCCGCTCCTTACCTTGCTATATTTGCCCCTGCTACAACATTCTAACGAAGTTCAAGAAACAGCACATCATCTTTCAACTCAGCATTCTGCGGCCTTCGAGACTCAACCATCAGTTTTAACTATTTTAGATCACAAATATGCTTTTGGTTTTACTGGAGATTTTTCCTCCACCCTAGTTCTTTCCTTTACTTTGGCAGTCGACAACTGCTCTTTAGTCAGTCACATCTAGACGCCTTTTATTTCTTTACTTTACTCATTATGACTCCCTTTGATTTTTGTATCATAAAACCTTTTGTCATTTAATTTCTCTTGTCCTCCACCCTATTCATTGATCTTCCCTTTTGTTCTCGAATTAAACCATGAACCTATTATTGCCCCGCATGCTTTTTTTTTTGCTTGTATTGTGCAATTTTCTTCTTATAAAGCCATGATTGCCCACAAGCATATGGTAAACCATAAGCAAAAACACACTTCGGGAAGTATCTGCTGGAAAAGCTCAACAGATCTGGCAGCATCTGTGGACAGAAATCAAGAGTTAATATCTCAGGTCAAGTGACTCTTCCTCAGAATGGATGGTAGCTAGGAAAATGTCAGTCTATATGCAGAAGATAGAGTGGGAGGAGGGGGCAGGAGTAAACAATAGGTGGGGACAGCGCCCAAAAGAGAGAGAACAGTACAACAAGCAAAAGGAGTAGACAACAATCGGCTAGGAGGATGAATAACTGTTAGTGGGAACTGTTAGTGACTAACAATGGGTTGTGTGTGATATCAGACTGTGTGTTACAAGGCCTGATGTGTGGCAGGTGGGACAAGGACATTGGAGAGCTCAATACCGAGTTCAATAGTTTTAGGGCTCGAGTCCAGAAAGCTGCAGGGTCCCCAAGCAGAAAATGAGGTGCTGCTCTTCCAACTGGGTTTTAGCTTCAATGGAGCACTGCAGCAAGCCTGAGATGGAGATGTTGGCCAGGGAACAGGGTGATGTGTTAAAGTGGCAGGCAAGTGGAAGCTCAGAGCCTTTTTTGCAGACAGAACGTAGGTGCTCTGCAAAGCAGTCACCCAGTCTATGCTACGTTTCCTCAACATGGAGGAGACTACATTGTGAGCAGCAAATGCTGTAGACTAGATTGCATGAAGTGCAGGTAAAGCACTGCTTCACCTGGAAGGTGTGTTTGGCCCTGTGGATACTGAGGAGGGAGGAAGTCAACGGACAGATGTTACACCTTCTGGGGTTGAGGGGAAGGCACTGTAAGGCTGTGGGGCGGTCTTGGGAGTGAAGGATGAGTGGACCAGGGTGTCCCTACGTTTTGTCCACAAAAAAAGACCCTGAGCTTCCAGCTGCCTGCCACTTTAACACACCACACCGTTCCCTGGCCAACATCTTGGTCTCAGGCTTGCTGCAGTGCTCGAGCGAAGCTCAGTGTAAGCTGGAAGAATAGCTTCTCATTTTCTGCTTGGCGACCCTGCAGCCTTCTGGATTCAATAGAGTTCAATAACTTTAGGTCTTGAACTCTCCAGTGTCCTTATCCCAAACCCCACACATCAGGCCTTCTTAACACAGTCTGCTATCACACACAACCCATTGTTAGACACTAATAGACCCCATTAATAGCCATTCACCCTCCTAGCCAGATCTTTATCCACTCCTTTGTCTGTCCAACTGTTCTTCTCTGTCTTTGGGCTTCATCCCCACCTATCGTTTACTCCTTACCCCTTCCCTCCACCCTATCTTCTGCATATAAACTGACATTTTCCTAGCCACCATCAGTTCTGAAACATTAACTCTGCTTTCTCTCCACAGATACTGCCAGACCTGCTGAGCTTTTCCAGTAATTTCTCTTTTTTTTTCAGATTTACAGCATCTGCAGGTTTTTCATTTTTTTAAGCACACTTATTAGAGTCCACTTTCCCATACTTTAAGGGGGTTCCGAACTTCTCCTTTACAGATATTTACAGGTCCTTTTATGTTGTCAATGTATGACCATTTTAACTAATGTGAATGAGAGATGCAAAGTTACATTAAATGCAGAAACAAAATAACAGTGATTGGATAATGTGCCCTCTCCAATTATCTTTTGCAAAACAATAATATCACCTAGCTTGCAATTGTGGAGGGACAGCACCAGTGCTCAATAGGTCCATGAAGTTCGTACTATTGTCACCCATTACACGAATGCTGCAAGCAAGGAAACGACAATATCACACAATTACTCTACAAAGCTATTGCTGGTATTAGACGCATACTGCAGAACAGGCTTCTCTTTAAAATTCTGAAATGTAATGTTACTTATTTCAAACAAATGCAAAAGATGGCATCATATCCCCAGCTAAACTGTAGGGATAGTCTTCTGTACCATGACATTAATGCAAATACAACACTAAAACCACTACAGAATTAAAAAAAAAATTTTTCCAGAAGCAACATTCATGGATTTATTTGCATCGCTAGAACATCAGAGTATTCATGTATTTGGAAAAAGTTAGAATTTGACAAATTACAAATTGAAACAAATCAGGGCTACAGGAATTTTAATGCCAGCAGTCCCACTTATACTGTAACTAGCAGACACCCTTAATATTTTTCCATCAACTTAGTATCTTTACTGCAACTGTGCTTCTTTAAATAGATGGGTTCTAGTTAGTATTGCACCAAGGAATCAAAGTTTTTCACTCTAGAAAAAGCTACTCATACATGAAGACATGCCTAGGAAAAATACATATTTTGTCAAGAGTTTGACAACCTTGTCTACAATTACTGAATACAGAAGTCGAATTGGGAACAGCTTTCTCCAGATTAGGAACCTGCCTGGGGTCAATATTATTCGAGGAATCAATACACTTGCCTTAGAAACTGCCCATGATCATTTCAGCATCTTCCACTGAAGACAAAACCTTCTAAACTATCAGTTCTGTTCCATGACCAAGCCCTTGTTTAGGATTTAAGTTTTATAGTGACATATTACTGCTCCTTCCTCAAGTCTTAAATTGTACAGCAGCATGCCTATTGGAGTTACACAAACTTTGAAGGGCAGGAACTATCATTGTCTTTGAGAATGAAATCAATGCTGCATATTCTCTCAATTCAAAAGACAGTTTTTCTAAAACTTCTGCATTCCAATCTGGTGAATATTGATTTAGGAATACCTTTCACACAAAAATTTGTATCAAAAAAATGATCCCTGCTGAAATAACTCCACAGAGGCCAGTATCCCAAGCAGGGCATGTTTTGTTCCCACACCATGACAGTTCACAGCTTTTAAATGGTCCACGTGCTTGTTCAGGATTGTTGCTCCTGCCCAACCTTTATGTTGCTAGACCTGACCTTTTGAGTTGACCAAACCTCTTACCCATGCAGGGCTATTTCAAAGTTTAGACTACTCTTTCTGCCAGGCCATTGGATAATGGATGGCATGGAGCTGTTCTTATATGTCAAATACTATTCAATTTTAGGAAATACTCAAATTCCCTACTGGTAAACGATAGCCCATTATCTGTGACCAACACTTCTGGGAGTCCACGTATTGCAAAAGATGTCTGCAGTTTTTCTATCGTTATTCCCTTGTTTGACAAATGAACTCCATTCACATTCAACCACTTTGAGTGGGAATCTACAACGGCTAAGAATATTGAGCCCATGGAAAGGCCTGCACAGTCAATGTATAACCAAATCTAGAGTTTACCCAGCCATTCCCATCCAGATGGGGGAGCTGCTGGCAGTAATTTGTCCTTGGTGGCACTCTGGGCGCTGCCCAACCAACACAGCTGTGTCTGCATCCAGTCCTGGCCACCAGACACAACTTTTGCCAACATCTTCATTTTGGAGACCCCTGGATGATCTTGGAGGAGTTCAGCCAGTATCTGTTGGCAACTTCTGCTTGGGACAATCACTCTTGCTTACTATAATACTCAGTGGTCTGGTCTCTCCGGGTCCAAAAAAGGTTTCCATTCTGTTATGACAGTCCTTCACTTTTCCCCCGTCACCACCAGCTGCTTCAGTTTCTCCAGAACCAGATCTTTCTACATCCAAAGTCTGACATTGTCAGCTGTGACTGAAAGTGCATCCAGAAAACTTAAAACCATTACAGACTTGTCCAGTGGCAGTATTATTGGTGGTGTATCTGCCAGTGGGAGGCGACTCAATGCATCCTCTACTTTGTCCTAGACAGTGTTCCAACTTGTAACCATGCACGCTTAATATTAGAACCCACCACTAAACTTGGCCTGAAGCCATGGGCAGCACTGCCTTGTCATCTTTAAGTAGACCTAGTAGCGGCTTGTGATCTATTATTATTACAAATTTACGTTCATAAAAAAAGGTGTTGGTGGAACTTCCTGACTCCAGATTTGATGTCAAACCTTCCTTCTCTACCTGGGCATTCTTACACTTGGCATTAGCCAAAGTCCTGGATGCATATGCCAGTGGCATTCCTCTCCACTGGGCCACCTATGAGCTAATACTACCCCAATGCCATGCAGGAAGGCATCTTGTCAATACCAGATCTCTCTTGGAATCATCTTAGAAGATGATAGCTGTTAGATAGATGATAGATGAAGCTTCACTTCCCTGAAGAGCTACAGCTTAGCTGTGCGACCATTTCCAAAGTTGATCTTTTTTAGGGGTTGATGCAGAAGGTGGCAGGATGGAGGTCAAGTTACATATGAACTTTCAGTGACAATTTACCGGCCCAAGGACCTAAATTCCACTACAGACGTGGGAACTGGGACATCTTTGATCACCCTCACTTTATCTTCCAACAGGTGTAACCGGTTTTGTCAACTCTAGCCCAAGTAGGACACTTGGGGTGCCTGGAACACATTTTTTGCCCTTCTTAGTCCTTAGATGTTTCTCCCAGGTGGGCGTATGCCATGTCCAAGTTCTCGAAGCGCTCTTTATTGGTCTTCCATGTTATTAGTGTGTCGAACTGGAGTAGAACTTGCAAAATGCTCTCCACTGTCCACTGAAAAAACTGCACAAGCTGATGACACCCCATATGGCAGCTTGTATACTGGTACATACCGCTTATTGGTATTAATTGTGGCATATCTCTGGGAAACTTCATCTAATTGCAATTGCAAGTATGCACGGCTAATATCTGGCTTAGTGAAGGACAGGCTGCCTGCTATCTTTGCGTACAAATCCTCTATGCGAGGGACTGGGTATTCATCTAGCAATGAAAAGCACTTTACTGTTTGTTTAAAATCCCCACAAAGGCAAACCAAAGCGTCGGGCTTCAAAATTGGTACAACCGGTGCTGCCATTCCACAAACTGGACTGGTCTGAAGATTCCTTCACTTTTCAGCCTTCTGATTTCTGCCTCTACTTTTACTCATGAGGCAAATGGCAATGGGCAGGCCTTGCAGGATCATGAAACTGCTTCTCAGTCGACGTGCAAGGTGGACTTGGCTCCTTTGATAGTCCCTAGACATCCCTTAAAAACGTCCGGGTACTTACTAGGACTTCACTCAGGCAGCCATTTTAATAATCTAAAAATGTTGAACCAAAGTGAATTTTTCTCAACCAACTTCACCCCCCATCAAGCTTGTGCCTGAGCCTTTTACTACAATCAGTGTAACTGAACCAACTGCTTCAAATTAGAGATGAGAACCAAAATTGTGCCCTTAATCTGTAAAGGTTTCTCAGTATAGGTTCTCAGTCTAGACGAGGTCTTGTGCAAGCTTAAGGGTTGGAGTCCAGAACAGATTTTGTTATAGACTAATTTAGCGATCACTGAAACGGCTGCGCCAGTATCAACCTCCATTAGAACCGGGTGACTATTTAACTAGATGTTTATTTTGACTGGTTCTGATTTGGATGTAGTTAAGCATTTTAATTCTTCCAAACCAGCTGTAGGTGGACTTTCCAGGGTGTGCACTCTCCTGGATACTAGCCTATGACTTCTCTTATTCAATTTATTCTAGTAGGACTTCTTTGCTGTCTCGAGTCCACATACCAGAAGCAACTACAATGGCTGGCCGGCCTGGATGTGAAGAAAATTTGAACTGTTTGGTCGAGGCATGGCTTTGTTTTGGGGTTTTGCTGTGGGCTGACCTAGATATAGTGCCTGTTTCAAGTCCAGTTAGTAGGACCTTTTGCATGGTTACATCGTTAATCCCACATACTAACCAGTCTCTCAGCATTTCATTTAAGGGTTAAACCAGTCACATGTCTCTACCAGTTTCTTAACCTCAAAATTCACAATTCAGATTTCCCTCGTTCTCGAACTGCTCAGTCGTAATGACAGCATCACAGAATTAGGGGAAGCTGAGGTCGTAATATTCATTAAGTAAATCCATAAGCTCTTGAAAGGTTGTAGTATCTGGTGCCTCAGGAAAAGTTAGGCTCCTAATAATAGAAAAATCTGTGGGTCCTCAGGCTCTCAGGAGAATTATCCGTTGCTTTTCATTTGCCACAATGTCATTTGCCTGGGAAAAGAAAACATCATCTTTCCACATACTGGACCCCATCTTCAGCGGCAAGGTCAAACAGGTCAAGCTTCCAAAGTCACAGCACGGTGCTAGAAACACTAACCTCAACTCAAAGATGACTGTTGCGAGCGAGTTTCTTCAGGAATGTGCTTTATTCTCATCAACACTGAAATAACTCCAGAGCCCAGTATTCTGTCACCAAATTACCCTTTATTTACATTTGGAAATTCCTTTACACTGATCCAGCACACTCAGAGCCAGCTCTCAGTGCCAGAACATCGGACTCTCCTCTTTTTACCTGGCAGCTCGGGCTCCCCGTTTGGACCAGATTAACAGCCCCAATCAGGGAACTAATATTCTATGAGGTCCACCTAGCTGACCTAATTACAATCACTATACCTGTTTTAACTAAATTCCATCATCTCATCCATCCGTCTTTTGCTATATTTCTTATTCCCTTCTATGAATCATATCCCTCACTGAACAATTTCTCCATCCAATGTACCTTTTTTTTGATTCTCCTTGCCTTCCCCAGTTTTGTTCTTCACAAAGCAAGGCTCGGCTAATACTGCTGCTGCTGCTGTCACCACCAGATGGGCTGGCAACCCCACGTCACATGCTTCAGTTCTCTGCCTAGCTTAAGAAGCTCCACATGCGCCAGGCAACACAATGAATAAACCCAATTACAGATGCTCTCTTAAAAACTGACCAAAAAGAATCCTAACAGATAAAAGCTAAGTATTATTTTTTACAGGCAGTGTGAATAAATTGCTTTTCTGAACTAAAATTTTCTGGAGAAACTCAAGTTACTGGAAAATGTGTTGACTAGTTTTCCTCAAGAAACTATTCCAAGGATGGGATACAGAGGATTTTTCTTTCAGTTCAATTAAACAAGTCCACTTGCCATCATATACTATCTTTTTAAGCTTACCTCTGGTTTTCTAGTTCAATTAGTTTTCACTATACTTTTGTCCTCTTTTGCGATATTGATATGGTCAATTCTTTTAAAAAAAGAGTTAGTTTTTCTCTTCTGAAAAATGTTGCATTTCATCATAGCAGCTTTATCATTACTTAAACTTATTTGTTTGCTTTCTTTTTCAAATCACACAGTTGGCAAATGCTATCAAAATCATTTGTAGATAATTTGTCACCTGAGGAAAATAAACCTGGCAGTCATAAATACGTGTTGACTTTATACCACATTTGTTGCACCATGATGTCCATCATTTCAGCTCACTTTTGGTCTAAGTCTATTCAAGTGAAGTCATCAATATGAAGGAGCAGGGACTGTATAAATTAAATTCCCCGGGGATTGCATGGTCATGCTAAGAGCCAAATTAGAGATATACATTCCTAACAAATTTTCAGTGCTGCATATTCAGACTATAATTTTATTATATTGTACGTCAAGGTACCGAATGATTACTGTTTAACTGAATCATGCACCTACAGAAATTGAGCTTTGACATCACATAACCTCTACGACCATGCAATAAGAAGTGAATTGGTAATGTCAAGTTTCAGTGAATTTGGAATGAAACTATTTTTCCTGTTGAATGATTGTTGATAAGTAGAGCAATAACTTTAGCCTCAGTTCTATTAAATTGATATTTTTATTAAATTATAATGCATATCTTGCAATTTCTATGCGCAACAGAATATTATTTGTTACAACATGACTATAGCATCAGTGAAGACAAATTTGACTCAAGTTATTAGGCATAGGATGGTTTTCCAAACCTGTCCACCGCTAGGACGTTCATCTTTAAATTCCTGACTTTCATAGTCCATTGTAACAAGAAAATTAGACATTTGTGAGAAGTCATTAAAAACTAAATTCATGAAAAATGCTTCACTGCATGACATAATTTTATAGCAAAAGTTAATCATTTTAAATAAAAAGTGCAGCAGAAAAACTAACATAGCCTTCCATTATAAACAAAAGTAGCTTCTCCAAAGCATCAGTTCCCAATTTTCAACATATAATGCTATTTGAATTTCAGATCAGAACATCTTCCTTATTTAATCATACCCCATGCTGCAACGTGATCCAGATGCTTAGAGAGAAAATAAATTGTGGCACCTATCAGAATGACATGATTATAGCATCAGATATCCTAAAACTTGTTTGACAATAGTATACCAATCTTCCTTACTTAGGTAGTATCAGTGCAGGTCAACTTTAAAAATTGGTCTCAAAAGGCTGAATATTGTTTTGTTATTTTCAATTCCAAGTGAGTTATAGGACAATACATATTATCATTTAACAATATTAAATGCACCATTTAGTTTCAAACTATGCACAGTAAACTTCCCTGTGTGCAGTATAGGGACATCCTGATAAAAACAGTAACTCGCTAAGAGAAATGACAGTTGCATCGGACTTTCTGTGAACTTGCGTTAAAAACTGATTGTCACAATATGACAACATTTATATCTGGAGTTTCCTCCTTGGGTACAATCCAACCACATAGGTCTACCAACCACTGTTCTCAATTTGCTGATGTGGAGTTACACCAGAATTACTTCTAATCTCATTAAAATAAAATTGACCTTAAAAGTGGTTGTAATGGGCAAAAATTAAGAGTAAACCGTTCACGTCAAAGAATTGCAAGAACTTGTTGTTTCCTTTGAGACTGAAGGGCAGATTTTTTTTTTTAATAGACATGCAGATAGTAAGGAGATGTCCCAGAAACCCATTTGTTCTGTCAGCGTATTTTTCTGTGGCTCCAACTTCTCCATGTCATGAACAATTTATCCGTGTGTTTCCCAATTAAGAAGGCAAGCTGGTTGACATGGATTTCTCATTAAAGGATCACCGGAAGAGATCAGATTAGCTGAGCTGTATAATGATTCTTATGAATTCAGCAATCACAAGAATGGAAATGGAAAGATTAGCTCTTAAAAAAAAAAAGGTCATGCTCCAAAATCGTAAGGACTGAAGTTAGGTGATGCCTCACAATGAAAAGGTCAGTCTCTCAAACAAAATCAGGTGCAGCTCGAAGTGGTACAGGAAGTCAACAGCAATACAATTTCTTGATCTTGGAGCAGTGTCCAAAAACATTCAAGGACCTCAGAAGGCAGGATAGGTATGCAGCATAACACTTTCAACTTCCAAACTGACTTTCCTAGCATTCCCCAAACGTCATTCATTTAGATTATTAAACAGAATAAATGCAACAGAGTGTGTACCAGCTCCACTTATTCCTCTCTCCAGGCACCTCCTCACATTCCCATCAGAACAATCAACACTTACATTCCCCTTCATCATCTTGTCATTTCAAACATGCCTCACACAGGTACAACTACAACACTGCATACAACAGTTGTTCTTAAAACTGCAAAAATGTTTGTAACCTGTACCAGGGTGTACTGATTCTGATACAAAACTGTTGCGTCTGTTCAATCCATGGAGTATGCTTGGAGGGTCTAGGCCCGAAACGTCAGCCTTCCTGCTCGGCCTGCTGTGTTCATCCAGCTCTGCACCTTGTTATCTCAGAGTCTCCACATCTGCAGTTCCTACTATCTTGGATTACTTCTGCTGTGTTTAAAAATCTTTGAGTAAGACCATAAGATGTAGGAACAGAAGCCCAACATTTTTACTCTACCATTCAGTGAGATCATGGCTGATCTGATAAATCTTCATCTTCACTTTCCTGCCTTTTCCCCATAACTCTTGATTAAAAGAGTATCAGAGCCTTGAAATATACTTAAGGACCTCGCTTCGACAGCCCTCTGTGGTAAAGAATTCCAGAGGTTCACTACCCTCCGGGTTTGTCTAATGAAGGGTTTAAGAGTGGTTTTTTTCCATTTATTTTTGTTTCTGTTTTTTTTTATCTTTTGTTTATTGCACTTGTGTTTTAGTAAGGGATCGCTGTGGTTCCCGGTGGGGTCCTGACTTGTCCAGTCCTCCAAATAATTGGAATTCATCGGTCAAGCAAGGAAAGTAGGCACAGAAGAAATGCTGGATGCAGCAATTTCTCACCAAGGCAAGACTGCATCTATTCTGTTTAGACATCTGAATGAAGGTTGCCAGTCCATCAATCCCAATGAAGAGCATAGCAGGACCTGTTGAGTTCCATAAAGCTTTGCAATGATTGTTAAAGCCAGGAGAATTCTAGGTTAGAATCTCAGTTACTCACCAGTCGGAGTATTTTACTTAACCTACAGCTCCAGAAGGAAATCTCCACTCCCTTGCAAACTTACTCAGGTTATATGCAAAGAAGGAATTTCAGAGAGTTCTTGAAAGGACTCCACATTTCAGTTTTTTGACCCATCTGTGTCTGAATCAGCCATTAAATGAACATTATTCAGGTACATCAGGCACAGCGCATTAATAACCTGCAACCAGGTAAATCTTCCAAATTTTTAATATGATTTATACTTATGCCATAAAAAATGTTGAGAGAAAACAGAGCTGACCTCAGTGAAGCACAAGAAAACAGAAAACCTGAACTACAAAATAAGTAACAGTTTCCTGCTGAGCCTGAAAATTTGGCTACATTATTGACAAACCTCACCCACCATTCGACCTGAACCCTAAGGTCTATATGTGCTTCAATCATTGAAAGTGGCAGGACAGTTGAGACAGCAATTCATAAAGCAAACAGATCCAGAGCTTTATTAACAGGGGCACAGAGTATAAAAACAAGGAAGCTATGTTAATACTGTTTAGAACAATGGTTCATCCTCAATTGGAGGAGTGCCCAGTTCTATCCATCACAATTTAGGAAAGAAATGAAGGCAGAGAAAGTGAGGAACTTCATGAATGAGGATATATTGAAAAAGTTGAGACTGTTTTCCGTGAAGAGGAGACTGTAAGGAGATTGGATTGAGGTATTTAAGAATCACAAGGTGACTCAACAGGATACTTAAGAGGAAAAATATTCCTATTAGCGGAAGGACTGAGAACAAGAGGGCTGAAATAACTGCAGAGGCTGGTATCCCAACACCAAATCGCCCTTTATTTACTAGTGCACAATACACTGTCTGTGGCCAGCCAGCTCAGAGTCAATCCTCAACTGAGGAGATTCTAATCTCCTGGCTTTATTGGTCTGCCAAGGCTTTCCTGATTGGCCCACGTTAACAATGGTCATCAAGAACCACATTGTTAACAAGGACCACCTAGTTCCAATCACTACAAGGGCTCAGATTTAAGATAACTAGCAAAAGAAACAGTAACAACATGAGAAAAAATGTTCACAAAGAGGGAGGTGTTAAGATCTGGAATGTACTGCCTGAGAGTATTGTGGAGGTAGATTCAATCAAGGTACTCAAGAAGACATTGGATTGCCATCGGGAATTGACAATGGGGAGAGAATGAGGGAATGACACTAAGTAAACCATTTCAATGGGGAGCTGGCACAGTCACAACAGTCCAAATGGTATGCTTCTAAACTGTAACAATTGATTCCGATTTTTTTTGTCTTAAATTCACTTTTAAAACATGAGCATCAGCAGCAAGATTGCATTTTTTTTGTCCATTTGTCCATTCATAGCTGCCCTGAAAAAAATGATCAGCCTTCTTTCTGATGTTTGCTAGGGTACCTCAGAGGGCAGATAAGAGCCAACTATATCAATATAAAACTGCAGCCATATAAAAGGACAGTGGGTTTCCTGCCTACCAGATATTAGTGCGAGTTTTCCAGATATTTTGATCATTTTAACCAAATCCTCCCAAAAATGCACAATTTCAAGCCTTTCCACTTGCCACATTTATACCCATTTCAGCATCCTGTTATGTCATCATGAAAGTCATAATATCTTCATCATAATATCCTCTGCCAAGATTTATTATTTGCAAATTTTGTAATGTTGTTCGCTACACCAGAGTCTAGATTGTTTATAAAAACTGCAAAAATAATGAATGATAATGAGATCTATTTGACTATTCTGAATAATTATGAAGACTGACATATTAAATAAAGAAGGAGAATAAGTTAAACTTAGAATTATAGCACTGGTCCAAAACTTCTTTTTTTATACATTAATACGGAACTTCAGTTTAGACCAGCAACACCATTTCCAAGTTTAACTGTTGTTCCTACTGGGATACATGTTTATCACTGAACAAACCTTACATACATTTTTGTTTCTAACCATTTAATACAGTATGACTAAAACTGAATGATGCCTTGTTCAATCAGAGGATATGGAAGTCCAGTTTTCAAAACACTCACAATCATCATGATGACTGATTTTTACTTGTTTGCTTTACCTATAATTCATAGAAATGTTACAGTATTGAAGGAAGCCATACGGCCTATCATTCTTGCATTGGCATTCAAGTCACAAAAGATTCTTTTATAGTCCTGGGAAAGAAGCCATCTGGCTCTTTCCATCATACTGATGTTAACTCCACAAAAATCAATTATCATAAACACATTGGGTTCTACATCCCTTCAAAATCATTAACTTCATTCACCTATATAATTTAATCTGCAATGGTCACAGAGTTTCTGCTTCAAATGCAAACCACAGCCTGCTGCTTAAATAGGTTTCTGTCATAATATTTACTGAACAGGTTTTTTTTGGGGGTGTGGTGTATGAGGAGGTGAGTTTAATTAATGTGAATTCTAAGATATAAAATGACAATGATCAGAATCATGCTTTATGATTGCATAGAAATATTATTGTTAGTTAAAATGCAAACAAACTCACTAACATTTCAGTATTATGGTCACCTGAGGTTTTTATTACCTCCGAATTAGTAAACTAATCTTAAATTTATTACTAGAATGCAGTTTAAAAGCAGCACAGAACAAAACTTAAGTTTAGATAAAATCTTTGCCTTTCTGTTCCTTGAGTCCCAATACGTTTTATAATCAATAAATTTTGGAATATAGTTGTTAGTGATTAAGGAAAACCACAAATTTTATCAAGGTGGTATAGGTGTGTTACAGAGATAGTAGGAACTGCAGATGCTGGAGAATCCGAGACAACAAGGTGCAGGGCTGGATGAACACAGCAGGCCAAGCAGCATCATAGGGCAGAGAGGCTGACGTTTCGGGCCTAGACCCTTCATCAGAAAAAAGGTGTGTTACAGATTGCTTAGGGAGCTCACGTTGCTGTGGCAACATGTACCTTTACATGCATATCATCATCAAAGCACAGAATAGTGATGGCAGAAGCTCCAACTTCCCTTCCATCAAATAGGTGACCAGGAATTTCTCTTGCACTTACCACCTGCATCCTGGAAAGATTTGCAGGTTGATAATGACAACCTGTCTGACCAAGTTGTGAACATACACTATTTGGTCATTAGATCTTGGGATGTGTATTGATCCAGAGCTTCTGGTTCAAAGGCAGGGATGTTAATGATTGGGCCATAAAACTTCTGACTATCACACTAAGCCATCAGTACTGAAACTTCCTCCAAAGACCCCTAGGCCATATTCAATTTTACATTGTGTTATTATTTTCAAAAAAGATGCCCTATATGCAAGTTAATAGATACCCTATATTTCCCCACTCCTTCACCTTATGAAATCAAAACCTCATTTCATTCTAAATCATTTCTGTAGAATATGTAGTCCAAGAAAGAACTAATAACATTGCTATTGACGGTTCTCTATTCATTAGATCTACACTTTGGGCAGTGGCAAAGAAACAAAAAATCATAAAGTTGTTTTAAGAAAAAACTTAATTTACATTACATTACACTTCTTTTTCCAAAATTCTTTCAGATCACTTAACAACGTCTATTTGTCTACATTTCAAAACGTTAGTATTTCACAACATCTGCATGTGGATTGAAGCAGTTCAAGAAGACAGCTCACCACCATTTCCTCAGGAGCAACTAGGGACAGGCAAAGAAAACAAGTGAATTAAAAACAATACATTTAATGTATACGCAGCAGCAGATTACTACAGATGCTGGAATCTGTACTGAAAACAATCAATGCTAGAGATCACAGCAGGTCAGACAGCATTCACAGAGAGAGTAAGCTAATGTTGAGTCTAGGTGACTCTTCTTCAGAGCTGAAGTGAAGTGTGAAGGGGACAGCATTTATGCTGTAGTTCAGGGTAAGGGTGTATGGACGCAGTGGGTGTAGGACATTGGTATAGATGTTGATAGATCAGATTGTGATCGGAATATGAGAATGGCAGAACAATGGTGTGTCTCCTGCTAAGACTTGAAAGGATAGACAGTCCCCCTGGCCTGGGGGAGAGACAGGACATAACAGAAAGTAACAAGCTAAAAGAAATGGTGCACAATTTTGTGTATATTTCCTTTTGGCTAGAAATAAGACTGTCAAAATACAACATGGTGATTTACACTCTGAATTCATTCTATCACATTAATAGTTGGTCCACCATTGACAATTTGATTTATCAATGCAGATATTCTTTACACACGTAAGGATGTGATTTTTTTTATTTTAGTTTTCAATACACAGTATTTTATTTCCAAATATTGATAACCAATTATGAAAACATGCTGTCGCCTAGTTCTGCATAAGTCATCAGCTTTAAAACAAAAGGTCAATTAAACTTCCAAATGATTTTTATTCCTTAATTAAACCATTCACAGTTTAAGTCCATTTCTGAAGAATACTGGATTCAAGCTGTATTGATCCATGAAATGAGCTAGGTATCCATTTGTTTCAATTTTTGGTTAACCACAAAAAAAGCCATGAAACAGATCAATGACCAGTGGTTCCTCATTCAATCACAGACATACTTGAGTTTGAAGTCAGTACTAGTTGGAAGGAAATATTATTAAAATAGAAGATAATGAATTAACATAATTTGCTTAATCAAGGGAAAATCATATTAAGTCAATGAGAGTCTAAGTTAGCAATAAATCAGTCTTTGAATGGAAACATATATCAGTAGTCACTTAATATGTATTGCTTTTCGACATAAATAATTGACAGAATGTCAAAAGGTCAGTCCAGCATTTTAAGTAACATGATGGTATTTACCATATTATCCAAATTTATCACTGACCTCTCAATTAGAGTACAAATACACTCAAAAGTCCACTCAACTACACTGCCAATGCTGTGAATTGCAGAAATGCAGGAGCCAGGAAATAAGAAATCAATCAATACATTTGAGTGAGCAAGAGACTGGTAGGAAAAGTAGCTCCATAGTTCCCAGTTAAATGACTTTCGTGACACATCTCACACAGTTAATAATTTGCAGTTTTTTTCTAAATTTACATCACATAACCCATGAGCATTCTTCAGCAACACTAATTCCCACAGAATTAGTACGTTTATGTCTGAAGTCACCTAGTTGACTTGCTCCCCAGTACACTGATGGATCATTATATATCTTCAGAAATTCCTGTACTCGTAGTCATGTATTTAACTACAGCTAGCTAATGGAAACCAGTTTAAAATTATGAAAAAATTAAATCCCAATATGAAGTGCTATAAATCAGGAGTAGAAAGCTGCTACAATAAGTAATGCATACAGCCCAAAACAAAATTCAGTTTTACAATCTGAAAATGTGAAGCTAGTACCACTAAATGTGACCAATTTTTGGGGATTTGTCCCAAAATTGACAGAATTGTCTTGGAGTAGTCGAACAACCACCCGACATAGTCACACTTGTAGAGTTATACTCATCAGTCAAGATTACAGACTTCTCCACTATTATCATAAGGTATGTCTGAACCCAACAGTGAGACAGATACTTTAGGGGTATTGTGATATACACAGTCAGGGAAGAATGATCCTAGAACATTTCACACTGACTCTGGATCAATCCACGATGTGTAAGAATCAGGCCAATCATAAGCAGAGAAATCTCCTGGTTAATAACTACCATTCTACCTCAGTCATCAGCTAACACCACTTGGAGAAGGCACTATGTGAAACAAAGGCATAGATCAACTTAAGGTAAAGTTATCAATGTACACGACCAATAATGGTATGGTATTTTCATCACTGAATAAGCTTGCTGAGTGCAAGGGTTATACCAACAAGACTGAACATGCATCAGGTGCTGTTGATGAAACAACAACATCTGACTTGACAGGGGCCCATTTGGCAGTGGCAGTGTCCCTACCTCTAAGCCAGGAGGCCTGGGTACAAGTCTCATCTGCTCCAGATGTGCAATAACATCTCTGAACAGGCTGAGTAGAAAATATTTAACCTACTTGATTAAGGATTCTTGTGGCACAGTAGTAACATCCCTACCTCTGAGGCAGGAGACTTGGGTTCAAGTCCCACCTGCTCTAGAGGTGAGTAGTAATATCTCTGAACAGGCTGATTAGAAAATTGCAACACACTTGACTTCTCTCTACCAAATTGCCTGTCCTAGGTATATCTAGCAGAACACCGTCTTTTCATGGATTTATGGTGGTCATTCCTATCAAAGTCCCACTGCTTTGTTTGACTTTGGTAGGACCAGATTCAAATTTAGAGATTATTACAGCCTAGTTCCAACATGGTCACAAGATGTGAAATCTAGAGATCAGGCAAGAGCGTTTGCTCTTATACTAAGGCAGCAATCAACCTGATGTGGCAAGACAGAGACTTTTAAAAAAGGGCCTGCAAAAGTTGCATAATCTAAACATGATTTGGCAAATGAGAACTAGAATCTATGTATCTTTAATTAAAACTGGTCTAGTGCGGAGGAGATGGAAAACAGATGAGTAGTAAGGGGAGTGCAGGTGAAATGCAAGAGACAATGGGAAAACTAAGGAGTAATATTGAAAAGGGTTCAGAGCAGATCAACTAGGGATTTTCACGTGCTTCAACTATCAAATTCAGTGAAACTCAAATGTCATAACATTTGACAACTTCAACAGTAATGCCTGTTCAGAAATTAAAATAATTTCTCATCAGGTTCTAGGATATGGGAACTTATCAGGTAGAAAATGTAACTAGTATTTGTGTCACAGATCCTCAGATGTAGCAGCTCAATCTGAGCTAGTATTTCCCAGAAAAACATCAATAATGCAATCGTAAAGTAGTGCTTTTGATTATATGTAAATAATGATTAGAGAAAGGAAGGAAATGTATGCATTAACATTGATTTGGTCACAAATTCAGGATATGCTAATTTAGCAAATTACAGCTAATAAACTACTCCTGCGATGAAGCACTGCTGTCATGCGCAAACACAACAGCAATATTGTACTGTATAAGTTCTGAGGAAGGGTCATTTGACCCGAACGGTTAACTCTGAATTCTCTGCACAAATACTGCCAGACCTGCTGAGCTTTTCCAGCAATTTCTGTTTTTGCTGCAGCAATACTGTACCAGTTTGTGTACAGCAAAATCTCACAAACAGCAAGTGAGCAACAGGGAGAAATGATAACCAGCTCCAGAGAACTTCAAATATTGCTATCAGATTTATAATACATCCACCTGAAAAATTTAGGTGGAGCCATGGATTAGCATCTCACCCAAAGAACAGCACCTCTGATAATGCAACCCTTTGGTACTGCAGCCAACACCAAGGTATTCTTAATGCAGGTATAGCATGACATTTGGGCATGGAAACAGCAGGAAATTTGACACTACTACTACTACTTTCTTTTCAGCAATGAAACTACAAGTGAAAAATATTTTAACAAGTCTCTTTAGATCTTACAGTGAAAAATATTGCAGAGATTATTTCTGCCAACATTACACCTGCTCTTGAACCATCTAGGTACAGTTTTGCATAATGCACACAAGAAGCAGTACTTGTATTCAGTTTGAGAGCATCAAACTGGATTTCCCCTACCACCACCACCAAAAGCATCGAGGGATGAAATTTTGCTCGGGGTTTCTATTTGCTGTAATTCTGGCAAGGAGCTGTGAAAATCCCAAAAAAGCAGTATGTTAGGGTTGAGATTAAAAAAAAGTTGCACTTCTTTAATTATTAACGTGATAGAAATCACACAACAAATGTACATTGTGGCAAAAAGTTAGTGATATATTTTCTCTTCCTCAAAATAAATTGAAGTTGTGGAAATTTTTTTGCCCCACCAAACACTAAGCAACAGCATAAATGCTTCCCCACTCTTTCAACCATTTAAATATAGGTGAATAAAACTCTTCCCTGACCAAAATATTTAATTATAGGTCATTTAAAATCTTATCCCCAAACTTATTATAGAGAACATAAACCCTTTGAGCTGTAAATATGATAATTTGAAAAGTTTTCATAAAGGCTTGACAACAAATCAAATGCAATATAAAATGGACACAATTAAAATGTTAACTCCCCCATGCTATTTTTACTCTTCACGTCACCTGGATAGCTTCCAGAATAAAAAAAGACATTGTTGAAGGGTCCACCCCAGTCCAACACTGGCACCTCCACATCACTGTTGAAGAGAGGTTCCAAACTCAGTCCACATTCTGCTACCCTGATAGCAATGTGTGTGTTCATTTATGAACAAATAGGAATTTAGTTGGATATCCTGACAGGGTCAAACTCCTTTCACTCTCCAGCTGAATAACAAAATAAGCCTATTTGGAATTATGTTGGAAAACATAGCAATGTTGACTAGTCATTGCACTGTAAACGTGTGGAAGTATGAAAACCACAGGATGTAAGAAAGTACTAAATCTCATTCCATAGCTATTTCTATCAGTTTGCAGTGAACATAGTTTCAACAAATACCAGAAACACATCATCATGCATACAGATTCAGAGTATCACAAACTTGTTAAGAAATTAATGCCATGGCTTACTCTCCCACAGTTCTAACTAAATAGTATCCCTACTCAAATAAGCAAGGACAACAAATTGCAAAAATCTGAACTTTTGCAATGGCATTAGAAATGCAATTAATTACAATTCTTTTGGTTTCCAATGTGATACTCTTTACAGCTGCCAACTCAAGTTAAGTGCTAACGGGGCACCAGTAAAGCTAAGCTACAATTCAAAAGTGTAATTTTTATCAGAACTAAGGAACATAATTACGTAAATAAGACATTTATCATAAGCATTTGGCACATTTCTAAAAATATTAATACATGAAAACTGCACCAAGCTTTTTCATTAAAAAGCTTGCAGCAATTTTCTTCACCATTTATAGCAAAACAGCACAGAAAAAAAGTTTTAGCATTTTACAACAGGCCACAATACTACAAACTTCTGGGCAGGGGATTAGATTGTCACACAAATACAGAGTGAACACAGCTATAACTCTTTCACAATGAGGAAGTCAAAATTTACTGGACACAAAAAAATGACTGAAAGCAATACCATTTCCTTCATGACATTTTATCTCTTCCAGCTGTATTTTCCAAATTAACATTTCCCTTTTTCTTCCTTCTACTGGGGTAGTTCCTTGAGAATACTGAGTTGATGAGTACAGTGAAGCACACCAGCACCAAGAGCATGCAGCTGTGATCTAGCCTTTTGCCCACCCCCTCTCAAGGTTGCCAGCAATTCTAACTCATGACACACATGGTCAGCTGGGGACCTATTGAAGGATACTCTAACAACCAACAGTCATTGCAGATGAAAACAAACATTTATATTTTCAAAATGCATAATGTTATCAGAATTAACTGGTAAGTTAAAATAAATTGATTTCAGTATTAATTGTCCTAATCCTCTGAAAAGCATTAAGGAGTACTGTGCAAACAACAGTATTGAATGCCAATAAAAGTGTTAATTCGCATGTTTGTTTTTAGCAATTAAGAATTAAGACCAACGCATTAAACAGAAGTCAGCTAGTTAGTCTTTCAAAAACCATTATCCCAGCAACTCGAAAGGACAAGTCTGCAGTCCCTGCAATCACCCCATTTCCTAATTATGCATACAGATGATCTGATTTCCTGTGGCTATTGCTGTCACACAAGGAAAGACACATCATCAAACGTTACTGAGTTTAATCCCATTTTTCTCCTCCACACAAGTGTAGGGAACTTTAAAACAATTTTTTTAAGCTTTCTACACTTCTTCCTCAATACAAGCATAGGCTGTGAAAGATGTCGTATCACTTTTTGTGAATGTAGAATTTTTTTAAAGCGATTACAAAGCAACATTTGTTTCACTGTTTTGATGGCAAACATTTTCCATAAAGTGATGACGGACAGTTCATCAACTGTAAACCTTAAAAATCACAAGCAAGGCTAGTATTCTAGAAAACAAACATCTGCTAGTTGTACAAATCTCACAGAAAGGCCAAAAACTGGCTGCAAACATATTCTGCAGAATAGCAAACTCAAAATTTTACTGAAAATATACTGTATTTCATCTGCATGTTACTCTTCTTTACTGATCATAGTTGGCATTAAGTGTTATAGATTCCAATATTTTCAGGATTTCTTTTCTTCTCATGCACTCATAAGTCAAGGAAACATCGTACACTGTAACTATAATATTTAAAATGGGTTTAAGTGCATTAATCTAACTTAGTGGAAGTTTTTAGATCAATCCAAATTTTTCAATAAATTCATTTTCAATATAATTATTAGAGAGAAGCATGAAGTCACATGATAAAATAAAATGCTTAGAAACAATGGATTTTTAAAAGAAAGGCAATGGCAAGAGTTTGTGCAATCAAAAGTAAAGGTGAATAATTAACATGTCACATAGCAAGAATGGCCCTTTAATGTTTGCTTCTATGGTTGCTGTAATTAACATAGCATTTGCATTACTCTAATAAAAAGTAGGGCTTTTTTTTTTCTTCACTGATTAATTGGAATAAATCTGGTTAATAATCATTAATGTTTCTCTGTCCACTGACCAAAATGTAAACAGTGTAATCATTACCCTGCTCAAGTCTGAAGAAGAAAAACACTAATTCTGTTTGGGATCGGCACTTTCAATCTTATATTTATTTAAGGCAAAGATGAATAATAATAAAAATTGGGTGGGAGGACTTTAAATCTGTCAACTGCTGGGAACTAGATAGGGGAGGGCGGAGCCTGATCTTAGACATGGAACCCAGGAGAAAGTGAAATACATCCAGTAGTGGCTTCTTTTAAGCTTAGCACCAAATTTGCATCGATTTCACGTTTCCTGACCAATTTGCATGGGATAGCATGATAATGACTCACATGACTCAATTTTAGTCCAAGAACACACCCTCATAGTTCAAGATGCAACGATGACAGGTGACATACTGCGAAGGTTATTTAACAGTGGCAGCCGCAGTGGTTATGCAGTTGCAATGTGTTAATCTAACAAGAGATCTGAAAACACATGGTTAGCCCAAAGATCATGAAGCAGGGATTCTTAATTCCACTGGCAGCAGGTCATTATAAACAAGAAAGGAAACTAAAGTCAGGTCATTATAACATGAAAGGAAATTAAGGTTAAACATGGAAATCAGTACTTATATGGAATTATACCTGTAGTTTACATCTGGTTGAGGAAATACTTTGTTGGTCCGATTCTTCTCCCCATGACACCGTTTTTCCTTAAAGACATTCTTTCCTTCTGAGAGGGTCTGTTCAACTGCTCTAGCTGCCCTGTACTGTACTTTCCCTCATGATTGCCACCTGCTCCTGACGTTCCATTACACACTTCGCTGCTTTGAGATTCATTGTCCTAGCAATCACACACTGAATACAGTGACCGTTGGTTAAGCATTTGTGTGATTAGCAGGTTCAATTGCATTATGTTGCCTAGAATGTGTGGGTGCACATTAATGGCAGCATTCTCTTCTTGCATTCTGATCTAGACAAATGGTAAGGGGTAAGGTGATATCTAAAATTTGTATCAACCAAGAATTCCTTGTCACTATCCGATTCCACCTCTCTCAAGTCACCACACATCAGGTTCCACATGACTATCAAAGACCTGTTTACCCCCACATCATTCACCACACCTTTAGCCTCAAGGAATTTTCCTTTGTGAACTGTTTTCTAAGGTTGCCCTCCAGCTATTGATGCAACAACATAAGTGTGGTCATCTTTGGAGTTCTGAGTTAGACATTCTGTATCATTCCAACTGCTGATATTCCAATTTTGGAGAATAATCTTTGTGTTGATTGGAAGATCAGCTGTGTCAGGCTTGCAATTGTTAAATGATTTTCCTCTCCGCATTTTCCTCAATCCTCTTGTATGCCATCTTCAATGCCTGGCTTATTCTCATTTGATACTTATTGTCATGATTATTGCCATCAGAAAATGTAATAAGCCCAAGGAGATGGTTTGGGAGGCAGGGGAGGCGTGAATTGTATCTCATCCAAATAAGAAATAGTTTGTAGGTGAGTGAGAATCGTTACTATAAGCATAACCCAGCTCTAAAAGATACTCAGGCCACTTTGCTTACTCTCAGGGGACAAGGTTGGCAGACGGTCATCTGGAGTACAGACGAATCAGTTTTCACTGTCAATTACACTCTATATGATATGAGGTGGTGTGGCTGTTAGCAATACCATATACCTTATAGAGCTCCTATAGAATCTTGCTCTCAAAGTTGTATCCCTGATCACTTTGAATTCGACATGGAACAGTAAAATGGACAAACCAATCACATACTAACATTCTGGCCACAGCTAAGGCCTTTTGGTCAAGGGTCGAAATGACCTGTGAGACTTTGGTGAAAATATCCACGAGTATGACCACACACTCAGTCTCATTACTAATACTGCACTGTGGTCAGGGCAGTTTTTATTGCTGTTGCTTGATCACAGACTGCTACCATCACTTGGCACTTGATGCTGTCAGAAAAATGAGCTGCTTTATCTTTCCCTCCATGTCAGGAACAATCCAATGGATAGCTCCATCCTCTTCCAGCAGGTTCCCATGCTTGATGGAAACCCTTACTGGTGCTGGGCTGTTGGATCTTGGGCCTTCCTGTAATATTGTAGTCTATTAATGCCCACACCAACAAATTGAAGCTCTTCAAGGTCCTCTTTCATGATAGATGGCAAAGGTGAAATCACGCCAGTCTAAGCACTCTTGAGTGAATCGGTGACATTCTGCTGAACCTTAGTCCAAATGTGAGCAAATCAGAGTCAGAATACTGCGTTTAATTTGGGGAATGCACAAAACATCAGTCACAGTCCCTTCCAGCTGGGCAGAGATGGATTCCTTCCTGTGATCAACATCAGTATTTGCATTATTTTTATCTGATCTGTCCTGAAACTGAAATCAAAACTGACCAATTTCAGTGGTCCATTGGGTCCCTCTTGTTCCAGCGTGAAAGTAGCTGTGTGCATTGTTGTCTGTGAAACTTCAAACTCTGCACTGACCAAATTATCTCTGAACTTCTGGAGAACAGCCCACCTCAAAGCTAGCAGTTTTAGTAATTCTCCATATTCCTCCTGTTCAGCTTGAGACTTCAACTGGCATTAGTGATACTACCTGTGGCAGCACCATTCCGAGGCCAAGGAAACTGGTATTAATTTCCAGTGCAAAAGTGAAATGTAAATCTGGGTAGCCAAGGAAAGGTATTGAGGCAAGCTTCTGCTTGAAGATACAAAAGGAGTCCAATTCCTTGTGATGCTCAATGCTGCGCCAAGCCTTGTACATCCTTTCTCAAACACTCCTTCAACATTCTATGATTTCCTCAGTAAATCATGGAGTGGGGCAATAACTATGCACAGCCTTGCACAAGCCTCCTATAGTGACCAGCTAAGCCAAAGACCCCATACAGTTACTTCCCTGTCTTATATGGAGGCCACTCTCTACCACTTGGATTTTCTCCGTCAGGAATAATGCCTTCCTGGGTAACAAAGTGCCCAAGAAAAGTTGGCACTTCTCTGGCTTGCATTCAAGTTAAATTACAATAAGAGGACTATATTATGTCTAGTCTTTCAAGCGCCCCCTCAAATGCTGAGCTGAAGACGAGAATATTGTCCAGGTACAAAAGAAGGGTCTAGAAATTAATGTCATCGAAAGCTTTAAGGGATTAAGGACAGATAGTGAAAGCTCCATGTAGTCATGATGGAGGATGCTTGACTCCTGCACAGCAAGACCCAGATGAGGGAAGAAACAACAAATCAGCTCACACTCCTCAGCAAAAGGCTCACAGGAAAATTGGTGAGTAATGGATGGCATTCTGCTCCTGTGTCAGCTAGGTATGACATCTCTACCTTACTAAGTTTCATGTTCACCGTAGGGCAAATTCCTCTCAATCTATGCAACACTAAACGTATTCGTGAGAAGGAAAAGTAGTTGCACTGGATGGGGCTTCTATTCTGGACTGCAGTGATGGCCTTGGTTGTTAAAGGCAGTTCAGCCATGTCACAATTCCAACATTTCTTTGCAGCATCCTTTGGGCAGGACTGGCTGTAAAGTTTACAAGAAGATATCAAGCACTGAATATGTGCAGCAATCTATTTTGCCTCCCTTTTCAGCCCAAAGTCTATAACCCCATGCACATCAACAGTCACCTCCCTGAAGGCAGCCTCTTCCTTGTTTTTGTCCAATCTTTCTCCATGATCTGGATTATGTATTCCACGCAGTAAAGAAACAAAACTGAAATTTGTCACTGTTAAGCCTCTCAAACTCCAACTAGAGGTTCCCATCCCTCAGTATTACTGCTAGATGGTCCTTCAGCTACCTGTTTGGTCAATATTTTGTTCTGTAGTTTTAACCAAATTAACTCTGAGTTGAACTCTCTGAGCCATCTTCCTTCTCCAGTGCTGCAATACAATACACTCCTTAACCAATACTGCTACTTTACTCCTTCCCTTCCTTTTCGAACTTGAACAACTTATATCCAGGAATATTTATCACACAGTCTTCCCTTTCTTTGAACCAGGTTTCCATCACCACCACAACATTATAATTCTACATCACAATCTGTGTCTGTAACTCCCTAACTTTATTTTCTACATTCCATACATTTACACACATGTATGTTAGTTCTGTTTTGGACTTCATTTCTTTCTTCCATACTCTGACTTTACCTCTTAACTTCCTGTTCTCTATGCTAATGCCAACTGCATCCCTAAGTATTTTGCAAGTCTTGGTATTCTCCTCTAACTATTCTTTCCTACATCCCTAGCAAAACGCTCTGCAAGGAACTCAGATCAGCTCTGTTCAGTTGTAACCCATCAGCTTGTACAGGTGCTATATTCCCCAGAGCAAGTCCCAGTGTCCCAGGAATTTATAGCCCTTCCTTCTGTATCATCATTCCAGCTACACATTCATCTGTCTTATCCTCCTATTTCTGCAATCGTTCACAAAATATTTCATCTTTCCCATTTTTGCCTGTTGCCTGTGAAGTGGCTTATTCACTTGTAACAAACGGCAAAACAAGATTTAAAACCAAAAAACAGATGCCTGTGAAAGAGATGCTTTGTTAATTGCAGGACTGTTGTGTTTGGGGGAAGGGTGGGTGGCCAAGTGGTTTTAGCATCTGGCTGCCAGATGGGTGCACTGGTGCAACCTAACTGAATATTGGTATCATAAAGGTCTTCCAGACATCAATGCAAATCACTGCTTATGCAATGGGCACATACTGTTCCTTCTCTTCTTCTAAAGAAGCACTCCGTTCTTATATGTGGAACTCAGCTCATTGCAATCATTCCGGAGACTCTGTACAATGCATAATGCATTTTCTAACCTGTCCACCTGAAGCACATCCTGAATAAGTTCTTCAATGACACATTGGTTCATCATATGGCTTTTCCTGGAGTACCTGGGCCTTGCTTGGCATGGTGGCTTAGTGGTTAGCACTGCTGCCTCACAGTGCCAGGGACCTGGGTTCAATTCCACCCTCAGGTGCCTGTCTGTGTTGCGTCTGCACATTCACCCTGTGTCTGCGTGGGTTTCCTCTCATAGTCCAAAGATGTGCATGTCAGGTGGTTTGGACATGCTAAATTGTCCAGTGTCCCGGGGATCTGTAGATTAGGTGGGTTAGCCATGGGGAATGCAGGTTTACAGGGATAGGGCGAGTCTTGGTGGGATGCTCTTCAGAGAATTGGCATGGACTTGTTGGGCTGTATGGCTTCCACACTGTAGGAATTCTATGATTCTATTCTATGAAAATGTGAATGCTGACATCGTTATATGATCTTCAAACAGATAGCCAATAAGTTTCTTCCAGATTGCCAAGGACTCAGGAAGGATAGAATGGAGCAAGGCAAGATCATCACTACAGTTCCCTAGAAGTGTTGAGCGGAATTACAGAATCAAACATTTTTGCGGCTGCAAATTAGCTGTATTTTGATGGTAAGGAATCCCTTACAGTTCAAGGACACTACTGGGTAATCTGACAATTGTTTACAGTCAAGAATGCTCTGAAATGGATGAAATGTACCGAAGGCAAAAACTTGAAGGGTCCACTGAGTTTTACTGACATCTGTGCAAAGTGTACATAATTGCCTGCTCTGGCAAATGTGGCTTTAGCCACCTTCTAGACTGACAATTGAAAAATTCCAAAAACATCCCCCACAGTTTCCTAGTAAAAGTGTGAGACAAAGAAGCTGAAGACTGATCATTTTGACAGAAGAGATAATTTTTGGCCACTAAGTCCATATGGCAGAAGTTTGCACATGACACAGAGTCCTGAGCCTTTGAAGACCCTAATTTGGACACGCGCAGGAAGTTAATCCTCTACCCATACAACCTACCTTGATGATCATACCTCCTGAGAGCTGCATCTAATTGCTTAATCTCTCTCTGGCAGAACAGTGGGCCACTAAGGAGAAGGCTGCTGCTGGTCCCTTGCTGTTAATGTTCTTCCTGCTGCTGCTGCTGGTCATCTTTACAAGCTAATCTATTTTAAAGATCACGAATACATGTCCTATATGTCACAGATGGAAAGTGAAGATCAGACTACATAGCTCTCAAGTAGTACAAGTCAACAACCAAATTGGTGAAATTCACCTCCAAAGAAACAGAAATCAGGAATAAAATTGTTCAAATAAACAACTAAGAAAGCCTTACTCACATTAAGCAAAAAAGCAGGTGAAAGTTGTCAGTACATAAAGGAATTTTTTGCTATCATTTCTTCAGTATCTCAACTGATGCTGTGTTCTCGCCTAGGTTTCACTGGTGAATTCCAAGAAAAACAAGATAACCCACAATCGAATTTACAAACTCAATGTTAAAAAAAGCTCTCAATGATCTGCGAACACAATTAAATTGACAATCCACCTTTCCTAAACAGGGTTCTCACACAACCCAACAAGCTGCAATTAAATAAAGTAGTCAGCAGATTGGAGCCAGCTTCGTTATATTCCATCAATTTAAACATCTTTAACCTCTAACATTCACTCCTAAACCCATTTGCTCTGGGAACTTAAGATTCTACCCTAACAGTCAGTGGTTCTACTGTTTACTTTGTGTGTGCATTTTTTAAAATCTATACCAGCATGTAAACAAGACAACTGAATCTAAAATTACTAAAACTGTTGGCACTGGCACTTGTGCATCACTAATTCTTTTCACCACCAAGGCAGAAAAATAATTTGTTATGTTTGAACTATGTGTCTCGAACATAGGAGGCTGACTTTGCCAGTCAAACTATTACATGATAGTTGCTTTCATTACAGTTAATTCCTTTGAAATATCTGCATAAGAGAACCCAGTACAATGGAAAGAACTTGATGTTTATGATTTTGTCTGGGAATTTAATTCTCTTGACGAACCTGAGTGTCTTTGGTGGTAGCTTTCTAGAATTTGGACGCGCCTCTAACAGACCTATATCAGTGTGAGGACAGTTGCTTGGCAGAGGTTGACTTTGTCTTCAGTTGATGTCATGCTGCCTCCAAATGCATTTGTTTCAGCAGACTTTGTCAACTATTTGCGCAAACTCTCAAATTTCAGCATGCTTAGGGTAAGATGCAATTGCAGAGGTTCTCCCAGCACCAACATGACCTTTCAGCTCTTTGGACATACAAAATGATCTTGCATTGGACACATTAGTCACAAGAAGATGACAAAGGCACTTCCAAATTGGAATGAGGCTACCACTAGATAATATGTTTTGCTAGAAATGGCATATTGTTATGAGCCTCATGGAGGTCAGCAAGCCAAAGAACGAGAATGAAGACAAAAAGACAAATTTTCATTTTTTTAATAATTTTACTTCAACAATCAACAATTAAAGCAAATTCCTGTTTAGTTTATGTTGAAGTAACAGGCAAATCATGGTTAATCTAAATTATAAATGAAATGCAGATACACTTACTGACTTACTTGGCAGCCCCCTCAACATATATGTAACCAATTTCAACTACAAAGTGCTTAAGCTTTGATGTTCTTCAGGTGGAATTCCAGCTTCTTTTCTTCAATGTGTCAGCTTTAGATTCTCATCGGACACCAGCTTCCATTCAACAGTGACCTCACAGGTAGAATCTTCAACTATATGGCACACATCCAATCTGCTCCAGTCAACCTTAGTCACAAGGATCCATCAGCACCACCCTTACCTTAACTATCAGTAATGACCTTGTGTACTATCCAGTCGATCTTATCACTCAATCAGTTCAAAGTAATCAGAAAGCATTGCTGTAATGTTGCATATGCTTATACCCACTCCAATATTCAGCCTTTGAGATCTCCTTTCTTCAACTGCATGACCACCAAAAGTATTTAATATGAGTCTGCTTCTCATCATACCCCGAGTCACAGTTTCACATCCATTTCTACATGCAGGCACACAAGACAGGACTTGAGAATTTGTCCCTCACTGCCTTCCACAAAAAGCCTAACCAATCTGCTCCAACACGGAGAAGTCGTGGAATCCCCAGCTCTCTGCCTAGAGCTATCCCACATCTCATCAACTATCCCATTTCCTGCAGTAAAGCTTTTTAAGAGGTGACAAGGTCTCCCAAATAAGATAAGGGCCCATGGTGTTTGGGGCAAGGTACTGGCATGGACAGAGGATTGGCTGACTGGCAAAAGGCACAGTATAAGGATAAAGTAGCTTTTTCAGGGTGGCAGCCAGTGTCTAGTGGAGTTCCGCAGGTGTCCGTGTTGGGTCCACAACCGTTCACATTATACATTAATGATCTGGATGAAGGAACTGAGGGTATTGTTGCTAAGTTTACAGATGACAAAAGGTAGGTACAGCGGCAGATAGTGTTAAGTAAGTGGGGAGGCTGCAGAAGGACTTGGACAGGCTAGGAGAGTGGACAAACAAGTGGCAGGTGGAATACAATGTAGGAAAGTGAGAGGTTATGCACTTTGGTAGGAAGAATAGAGGAGCAGGCTATTTTCTAATCAGGGAAAAGCTTCAGAAATCTGAAGCACAAAGAGACTTAGGCGTTCTAGCTCAGGATTCTCTTGCAGTTAACATGGGTTCAGTTGGCAGTCAAGAAAGCAAATGCAATGTTAGCATTCATTTCGAGAGGGCTACAATACAAGAGCAGAGATGTACTGTTAAGTCTGTATAACAAACTGGTCAGGCCATATTTGAATATTGTGAACAGTTTTAGGTCCCATATCTCAGGAAGGATGTGCTGGCATTAGAAGGGTTTCCAGGAAGTTTACAAGATTGATCCCGGAGATGAAAGGCTTGTCATGTAAGGAGCAGTTGACGACTCTGGCTCTGTACTCAATGAAGTTTAGAAGGATTGAGGGGATCTGACTGAAACCTACAGAATACTGAAAGGCCTAAATTGAGCGGACATGGAGAAGTTTTTCTACTAGTAGGAGGGACTAGGACCGAAAGGCACAGCCTCAGAGTGAAGGGACGACCCTTCAGAACTGACATGAGGTGCAATTTCTTCAGCCGGTCGGTGTTTAATCTATGGAACTTATTGCCGCAGAGAGCTACGGGGGCCAAATCATTGAGTGTATTTAAGACACAGATAGATAGGTTCTTGATTAGTAAGCGGGTCAAGGGTTAACAGGGAGAAGGCAGAAAAATGGGGTTGAAAAACATATCAGCCGTAAGCAAATGACAAAGCAGACTTTATGGACTGAGTGGCCTTATTTTGCTCCTATGACTTATGGACAAGGTGCCCAAAGTTCTCATTCTGCTTCCATACACTAGGTTCCAAGACAACAGGTCCCACATTCACCACTTGGCTTAGGGTCTGATCCCGTCAGCCACAGAGGACTGCAGTGGTCCAGCTTCTGCATAAGCCTCTACTTGATCTATTGTACCACTGATTCCATTACAATGCAAGAGGTTATCATTCAGGTTGATACAAAGCAGGTTTCAACAGATTACCCATCAACTCGTATTGTACAATTTTGGCTGCAAGGATTACAGGAGGTACACATTTCTGTAAATGATAGGTTCGGGTATTGGGCTCTTTGCTTAACTGAAAGTAAAAAGCTCAAATGATCACATGCATTACATGTAGCTTTATAATTCACATAGTATGGTTATCACATCAATATTGACAATGTCTGTTTGATTACACACAGATGAGATCATTAATTTCACTTTAGCTTCCACTTTAGAAATGGCCTCACGCTACCTCGCACAGGGCGAGGAAATAATCCAAATTAACATGGTAGGTTTCACTGGCAGTTATATCCGAGACCTTTGAGAATGAGACAAGGTAAATGTATGGAATCTGACCTCTCTTATAGACAACCTGATGACTAAAGGTATTCGATTATACATTTACTGATCCATATGAAACAAATAACTTTTCGTCAGTGGTTGAGTTTTGTAGTGGCAGAGGGCAAGAATTTAATCCATTTTCAAAGTCTATACATGAAGAGAAAGAGGGTAGCATATTTATTACGATGTATCAAAAAAGAGTAGAGTGTATATGTGACTATGTTGTATTGCCTACTATCCACTCACCTATTTTAATTAAATAAAAGCATCGGTTGATTCAGAGCCTCAATTTTGGCCTCCAAAAAGCGCACATTCTGTGAGGTTGTGATGAGAGGAAAATCACATGATGTCACATAAAACATGCTTCTAGTAATTGTACTTAGTACAGGCTTTCTGATATAATACCTGGATCTCACCAACTTTAATGACCTGGATACTGAGCAATTAAAAGATGCGATAGGGTTAGGATTACATCTAGATCATAGCGGGTGTTTACAGGCATGGTCATTTATGTTGAACAGGAGAAAACCTCTTATATACAAACGCCTAAACATGACAATTATTGATGTGATCACTTATCAATATTTAATTGAATGGTCAAAGTGAAAAGGGAAAAGGGAAGAGGCAAGTGGAGGAAAGGTGTTTCCCATAGAGGTTTCATGAAATGATTTCAAATTAGAATGGATCCCAGCAGAGTTTGCACTCTAGATTGATTCCTCAGGTTCATGCAAGGAAAAGAATGGTTATGCTACCTGGAAAAGACATCCTGTGGTTCTTTATCTGGAAGACAGCCTTGCTGTCACCTGAGAGACCCAACAAAAACTAAACAGATGTGACTGGAAGTGGCAAGGCACAGTCTTTTAAATCAAATCAAAAGTCAGCAACAGGACTGTGGTCCCTCAAACCTGAGTTCAGTGCCATAAGAAGGTGGGTAACCTCATTAGGGTGGGAAGGGTGAGGCACATACCACTTTCGGGTGTCAAGAACTATGAACTGAATTCCCTAGCATTTTTCTGCACAGCATTCATCAAAATAACACAGTTCAGTTCTACCCATTCCTCTCTCTCAAGACATGTCCTCACAACCCTATCAGTAAAGTGAATACATAGCACTAAGAGGAGGATGAGTGTATCTCATGCCCATGCCTCACAGACAGCCACTCAATGTTATCATTCCATCTTCTCCACACAATCCAATTCTCACAATCAAAACTCTTTGATTACGCTTTCTGTTATGATAGCAGGGCAGGATTACAGAAGGGGAACTCTGGCTGTAATTATACAGGGCATTGAAGAGACCACACCTGGCATGTGTGTGTAGTTTTGGACTCCTTATCGGAGGAAAGATGTTCTTGCTACAGAAGGAATGCAGTCAAAGTTTACCAAATTGATTCCTGGGATGGCAAGACTGATGTATGAGGAGCTAAGGATAGCATTCACTGAAGTTTAGAAAAATGAAGAGGGAGCTCATTATACCTATATAAAATTCTAGCAGACTAGACATGTTAGACGCAAGAAGGAGGTTCCCAATTTTTGGGGATGGTGGGGCGGGGGAGGAGGTGTGAAAGAGTCAAGAAATAGGGGTCATATTTTAAAGATAACAGGCAACCTTTGAGAACTGAGATGAGGAGAATCTTTTCATCTTAAGTGGTGAGGGCTTGGAATTTACAACCACAGAAAGTGGTTGAGGCCAAAGCATTATGTCTTTTCAAGGAGGAGATAGATTTAGCTCTTGTGGCTATAGGGAACAAGGAATTGGGAATAGGGATTAGGGTACTAAACTCGATGATCAGCCACGATCATACGGAATGGCAGAGCAGACTAAGGGGTCGAATGGCCTACTCCTGCTCCCATCTTTTATGTTTCTATGACAGAGAGAAGGGACCGTACCTTAAGTGACTGACACCCTAACAACATCTGTTTGGCAAGGCCTTTGCTAAATCAATGTTGTCAAAAATCACGAAAGCTTTCTTTACAATGAGATAAATATAGTATATTAAAAATTAAATGAAAAGTGAACTCCAACCTCCAATTTGATTAGATAATAAAAACAGATCAAAGACCTATAGAAATAGGATGTACAAAGTGACATATTTCAACTGGCTGCTTCTACTCATTGGCAAGTTTTAAAATGCGTAGTTGAGTAAATATGTGCTTTTTTTCGTGGTACGGAATATTACAATAGTAGTATTTTCTGTCAGTTCAAACACCATAAGAGGCTTGAAACACATTAAACTTTAAAGGGCGGAACTGATTTCTTTCTTTAACTGTGCATGTGCATTTATGACATTCCTTTGATCCTACTTTCAAACAAAAAGATTGGGTGGGTGTGTGACGGCAGAAATTCTAAACCTTGCTTTTCCATAATTTAAGCTTTATTTATTTCATAGTTATCATTTGATCAATTCTCAGAATACAGATAAAGTAAAATTGAAATTCATTAAAGTTAAATGCAAACAATGACATCATTAGATAAATATGCATAATGTTTTCAAAACAAAGGAAAGGCAATTCAGAAATGTCAGAGAGACAAAATAACCATAAAGTATTTAGCTCAAAGAGAGGTTAGGTCCACAGTACAGCGCTGGTGACCCAACATCTCATCACACAACAAACAATTGATTCTGAGATATCAGACATCTGTCTATATCCTAGATTGCCTGACTGCTATTCCTCAGATCACTTAGTCCATCCCTTATATATGGTCTGAATGAAACTCTTTGTCTTGATTTTCCACAGAAATGGGACACCAGCTCCAAGGCTGAACATTTACATCACGTGAATGCTGAATGCCTCCATGATCAGAGCCAAAAAGTTGTGGCAAATACCACAAGATGTTTCAATATGAAAATATACTTCCCAATATTAATTATTCATCAAGAATATCAATTCCAAGAAAATAGAAGTAAATAAAACAACACATGAAAGAGTGTTTTCAAAGCACAGAAGATTCATAAAGTAGCATCATAAAGCTGCCTTTTAGACAAAATTGAAGAGGAAGATTGCTTCATGCTATTATGAACTAAAAATGGATTATTTAAACTAAAATTAATAAATATTACACACAAAACCAGATGCCAATAAGAAAGCGGTGTGTACAGTGTTTAAATGCTAAAGCAAAGTGCACAGCTGAGAAAATAAATTGTGTCATTTTAATTTTGAAGCACACAGGTAGCATTGTTAAAGTTAGATTATATTAACTTGACTTAAAACAAAATAAAAACTAGAACACATAAATCTGTGCTTAATCCTGAATAATGCTGCATATTCGGGGACAAAGCCATTAAAATTCACCTATGCAAATACAGGTACAGGAATATTGTTTTGGCAAAATCATATTTGATTAACACACCAAGGCATTAAGTCAGAATTTCAGTTTAGAAAGTGGTTTGATTTTTGACAACGAGATTGAATTTTTACCAAAGCAAAATGCACCAGGATATTACACATGGTTTAAAAACTCCTGAAAATGCAAAACTGCACTGCAATACCTCAGGACTGCAAAACCTACCATAATAGAATGCGTGTTAACAATACAATGCAACGTTCAGCTAAACCACAGGAGTCAGAGGCAGTGTCAGATTCTACAAAGTGAACTACTTGGAGCACCTTTCTGTTCTACTCAGGTTATTTACTTGCTCTCCTACATTCTTTAGCCAGCCTCAGAAATTCCAACAACACCAAAACCGTATTTTTCCATTACTCAGGTCAACACAGACATTTTAGTGCTTATAAACATTGGACCAGATTTACATTTCTGATTTATGTTTATGTAATAATTTTCCGCTGCTGACTAGTAGGTAAGAAAACAGAAAAGGTGTCTACAAAATGCTGAATATTTAGTCAAAAATTTGTCAGTGAATATTTAAACTGAGAATTATAGTAGAGAGATTAATTTCCTCACAATTAGTCAGCATTCTGTCAGAAAAAAATGTCCCTTCCATCATTAATTGGAAACATAACCCCTAAATAAAGTAACAAAAGCAACATCACAACAATTGGGTTTAAAAATAACCTGAACACTTCCTTTAATCCTTGGGGTAATCCTGAATAGAAGGACCTGCTATGTCAACCAAGTTTACAGGCGCCATTTACATGTGTAAATATAAAGTGGTAGTGCTGAAAAAAATGTGGAATCTTCCAGGATTTCCTTCTGGTTAGGAGTGTTTGTGCCCAGCAAAACACGTGAGAATGAGCTTCCAACTATTAAAATCTACAGCTTAAGCTTTACTTAGATCAGAACCGGAAAAAAAAATTCTTACCGGACATTAAATAAGGATTACAACCAGCCACAGAGAAATAGAAATAGAAATAAAAAATAGAAATAGAAATAGAACATTGTAAGGGATACTAAGTGACCAAAGAAGATTTTATAAAAATGCCAAAACAATCTACAATGAACAGTTATTGCTCAATGTTACCTCTCCATCTAGTTATAAAAATTTCTTAGTTATTCATTCAGCTGAATATTGAAAAGATAAGCAACTATAAGGTTTTGGAGTAGATCTGTAGCTCGGGTTGTGGGTGTTGAGGTTGGTTGGCTCGCCGAGCTGGTTTGTTCTTCCGCAGACGTTTCGTTACCGTGCTTGGTAACATCCTCAGTGCAGCCTCTGATGAAGCCTTCGATGTTGCTGCAGTGTGTTGTTGCCCTTTTAAATAGTGTTCCCACGCTGCTTCGTTTGTGTGTGCTGGGACGGTTACTATTGAAGTTCGATACCTGGTCTGTGTGTGTGGCTTTTCGGTGTACTTTCATTTGCAGTTCCCCATTTGTCTTGCGCTCTACCATGACGTCCAGGAATGGGAGTTGTTTGTTCTTCTCCTCCTCTCTGATGAATTTTATTCTGGTGAGGGTGTTGTTTATGAGTTTGCGTGTCTCTTCTAATTTGGTCCGTTTAATGATGACAAAGGTGTTGTCTACGTAGCGTATCCATAGTTTAGGTTGGATTTGCGGAAGGGCAGTCCTTTCCAGTCTTTGCATCACTGCTTCTGCTGTGATTCCGGAGATAGGCGATCCCATGGGTGTCCTGTTGATTTGCTCGTATGTTTGGCTGTTGAAGGCTTCATCAGAGGCTGCACTGAGAATGTTACCAAGCACGGTAACAAAACTGCGGAACAACAAACCAGCTCGGCGAGCCAACCAACCTCAACATAATCAACTATCTTCTTAAAAATTAACTTGGAGAATCGCCAAATAGAGCACTTTTATTCTGAGGAAGAACTTTGACTGCCACAGGTTGCCGTATTTTAAGTAAGAGATGCGGGTTTCTATGACGTTTTAGTATCTATGACGTTTTAGTATCCTCAACTCAAATTAGTTTTCAGCTGAAATGAATTCACCTGATGAAGGAGCAGTGCTCTGTAATCTTGCGATTTCAAATAAACCTGTTGGACTATAACCTGGTGTCGTATGACTTCTGACTAATGAGAATGCGGCCCTATGGTCTGGTAAGATTATGGCAACTTCGCTTTATCTTTACTTACGTTTCTTTGGATCAAAATTACTTGATTGAAGGGAAGAATTTGAAATTCCAGAATGGCTGCATCTTTTTCTACGGTTTCTATCTTTTAAAACATACAATAAAGATCTAAATTACATTGAGCACGCATGAAACACATAAAACAGTACACTGTTTCTGATTTCTGAAGAAGGATCCAGACCCAAAACGTCAGCTTTCCTGCTCCTCTGATGCTGCTTGGCCTGCTGTGTTCGTCCAGCTCTACACCTTGTTATCTCAAACAGTACACTAGGCTTTTTTCCTGTTTTCTTTTGGGCTTTTAAAAAAAAAACAAAAAAAAAAGTACTTTATGATAATAAAACAGAAGATGAACAATACGGCTTACACAACTACTCAAATCTGATCTAAGATGCATCACAGTAAAACAGCCTGGGTCACAACCTAAAACCCTAAAAGCTCTGTAAGCAGTACTTTATTTCATGTATTAATACTACCTGCATTCCCTGAACAGCAGCAGTCAGCAGTGTGTCATGAACTATGAGAAGGAATGCAATGCATTGAGTCAAACAATTGTATTGACACAAGAACACAATTTTGGCATTGTAATGTTAACTATCAAATACATTCAAAACAAAAGAAGGATCAAGATAATATTGGCCTTTGAGAGTCACTTTTTGGCAATAAAAGCCACTCATTTTGGTTTGAAAAACATTAATTGCTTTAATTTATGTCATTTAAAAAACAGCATGACATTTAATTGAGCTTAAATATTAGACCATACTTACCAATTATAAACTACATTTCTGATATTTAAGTCCTTAAGGCTGACAAAATGTAATGAAATTTTTCTGCAAGATAACAATCTTAAAATATCTAGATTAAGCAGTCAATATACGTATCACCTCCAGCAGCTACTGCTGAAATTATCAAATAACCATTATGATACATGGCAGTTGAAAAAACTGTTATTTCCAACGGAAGCTGATGCACTTTCAGTCACTGTGCGTTAAAACTATACCATGTTACAGTGCTAATATATATCTCCAACAACAGTAATCACCCATAGGTTTAAACTGTATAAAGGTTTAGAATGACTTTAAAAACATGCATGAGTTCATCAGATCTAAGCACGTCGACTCCACTACTTCAATTCAAAAATAATAAGTCTGTTCTTTTCTACTTGGCTCTATCTGAGCAGTTAACCAATGCAGTAGGAAAAAAATGTATTCTTTAAAAGAGTCAACAGAAATCCTTAAATGACTGGTGCTGCCAGATCTATTGCCGTCAGCGTCTTACAAGACTATAGGTGGATGAAATTTAACTGTAGCAGTAATATAAATTGTAGCTTAATTTTGTACTTTATTGCAGGTAGAGGTCTAATCCTTGAAACAGTTGACTGAACTGTCCTTCTTGAAGCAAGGCAATTAGAAGTTGACCATGATTTTTATTGTTGTCTTACATGGGCCTTGGTTTACAGCTTAAGATCAGTGAGGCAACCATTATTCAAACCTTTAATAAATAGATAATCAGAACACTGAATAAGCAGGACAACAGTAACAAACATTTTCTGCATATACGTCAATCAGGAAACATATTTGTATCACATCTGTAAAGATTTCATTAGGTTTGTCAAGCACGTTTGTCTTTTGATAAATCCTAGCTACCAATTATTCCTTAACATAATGTGAGATTAAGTCAATCGTTTCATAATTTGAGCAAGATATTTAATCCCGGAAGGCACTTCTCACCTCATACTCACACTATAACCAGAACTGCCTTTTCACGTCTGCAATATTGTTTAATGTCATCCAGTCTCAACTGAGCCAAGTTTAGGATTTGATCACTCTTCTGGTTCAGTGCTGCTGCAACATTCAACATATACTCATCCAGATGCCTTTTAAATGCTGTCACTGTACAAGACTCCACCACTTCATCTGGCAGCTCATTCCAAACACGCACCATGCTCTCGTGAAAAAAAATTGCCCCTTACATCCCTTTTAAACCTTTCCCCTCTCACCTTAAACCTATGCCCTCTAGTTTTGGACTCCCCGCTCAAGGGAAAAAAACTTGTCTTATTACCCTGTCCAAGCTCTCATGATTTTATAAACCTCTATAAGGTCATCCCTCAGCCTCCGACACTCCAGGGAAAATAGCCCCAGTCTATTCAGCCTCTCCCTATAGCTTAAACCCTCCAACTTTGGTAATATCCTCGTAAATCTTTTCTGAACCCTTTCAAGTTTCAAAACCTCCTTCCTACAGCAGGGAGAACTGCAAGTGTGGCCTAACCAAAAGTGTACAGCTGCAACATGACCTCCCAACTTCTATACTTAATACACTGACCAATAAAGGCAAGCGTACCAAATGCGTTGTTCACTATCCTGTCTGCCTGCAACTCCACTTTCAAGGAAATATGAATCTGCACTTCAAGGTCTCTTTGTTCACCAACACTCCCCAGGACCTTACCATCAAATGCATAAGTCCTACCCTGATTTGCCTTTCCAAAATGCAGCACCTCACATATATTTAAATTAAACTCCATCTGCCATTGCTCAGTCCATCAGCCTATCTGATCAAGCTCCATTGTACTCTGAGGTAACCTTCTTCGCAGTCCACTACACCTCCAATTTTGGTGTCATCTGCAAACTTACTAACCATATCTCCTATGTTCACGTCCAGTCAACTTACCCATTAACTTTAGCCTCGTCTCTCCTTACATCTATGTAAATTGCTCTGCGTAAGATCTTCTACACGATTATGTCACTGTCAAACTTCAAATTCAATGATGCCATGATTGTTTTACTCCAAATAGCTGCCATGAGAAAATTCAACAAAATCATCTTCATCGCCATTCATGCAAATTCAATTGTTTTAGATTTTAGGCTTTTTAATAATCCGGTTCAGACAAGCTATGACACACCTCTAGAGCAGAAAGGTCTTGAATCTGAGTGTTCTCGTCCAGATCCCATGGACACTGTCAATTCAACAGCCCTTTTGTCTTAGTGTGTATGCTTTCTTGATGCATCTGCATGTTGGGTTTCCGTGTTCATATTTCATTGTAAGTAAAGTCCCTTTGGACATCAGTGCTCTCTGTATTTGCTAATCTCTCACTATTTAAGGAATAAGGTTTTGGAGTAAATCTGTTTTTAAGGAATTTATTTATAGAGTATTTAAGGAATACTCTGCACTTCTATTCCTCCTACCAAAGTGTAAATCTTAAACTTACCTACATTATATTCTATCTGCCACATTGTTGCCCACTCACTCCTGTCCAAATCCACTTGAAACATCTTTGCATCAGTCTCATATCACACATTCCACCTACTTTTTTGTCATCAGCAATTAGAATTATTGCGGTTAGCTCCCAGATCGAACTTACTGATCTAGATGGTGAACAGTCGGGGCCCAAACACTGATTCTTGCAGTACACATTAGTCAACACTGCAAACTAAGAATGACTAATGTATTCCTACTACATTTTCCCATTTATCAATCCTCAATTCATGCCAGTATATCCCCTATCCCACGCGCTCTAATTTTATTTAGTAACTTCCTGCATGAAATCTTAACAGCTGCTTTCTGATGATCCAAATATATCACATAACCCACTGGTTTCTCCTTTTGTCCGCTCTAGACAGTAACATACTCAAAAAAAAAACTTTCAAAACATGACTTCCCCTTCATAAATCCTTGTCAACTCTGCACACGTTATGTGGGCTGCTGAGAAAACCATGGTATCTACCTTGGCTGCATTTGCGATATGATATATTCTATGTGGTGTCTGAGCACAGTCTGTAACCTATATTTGTTAGTTCTTGTTATTACACTGCAAGTATTGTAGATTGTTTTACCAATCCAACTTTGCATAATAAAGTTTTATTATTTAAAACTATGGAGTCTTTTGGCTTTACACTCTTAATAAGTACTTGGGATCTTAAACTTCAATTATTTCTCTCCACAGATGCTGCCACATCTGCACACTTTTCCAGCAATTTCTGTCTTTGTTTCTGATTTTCAGCATCTGTTGTTCTTTGGCTTTCAATTATTTCCTGATTTACTGATAATTTAATAAGACATTTCTTTATGCTTTTATTTCCATCAGAAGGAAACTCACATGCTTCAGGTATCATCAAATGATAAAAATATTTCCTTTCAAAATATTTTATCTCTTCTCTACAATAAAAATCATTTAACAAAATCTAATTCTACAACAAAAGTGAAAATACAGCCTCAAAATTAATCTCTGTGAAGATGTGCACCTTATGTTTATGTTCTACATATCTTAAGGGGGGACAATGGCCTAGTGGTATTATCGCTGGACTGTTAACATTCTGGGGACCCAGGTTCAAATCCAGCCACAGCAGATGGTGGAATTTGAATTCAATGAAATATCTATTAAGAATCTAATGGTGACCAAGAATCCATTGTCGATTGTTGGGAAAAACCCATCTGGCTCACTAATGTCCTTTAGGGAAGGAAACTGCCATCCTTACTTGGTCTGGCCGACATAGGACTCCAGAACCACAGCAACGTGGTTGACTCTGAACTGCCCTCTGGGCAATTGGGGGCGGACAATAAATGATGTCTAGCCAGCGGCAACCTCATCCCGTGAATGAATAAAGAAAAAAAAATGCATGCGTACATATAAAAATAATGTAATGTCAAAGCTATAAATGCAACTCTTTTTTAAAATTAATTGATTTGTGACTGATAAAATAGAAGATATTTGCCAAAATACTCTAAAGCAAAATTTCACTTAATATTAAAGCAACTCCTAACACTCTATGGTTATGTTCTCCCAAGATAAGGATTACAATTTAGCCAAGCTATTAATTCATGACTAAGACATTTTAATTAGTTTATATAATACTTTTGAAATGTAATAAAAATGGCATGTATTTATAACACAAAACAGTGTATGAACATAAGGTTTTATAGAAGAATGAAAATTCGATACAAGTATTGTGAAAACCACTAGCATATCATTGCAATTATATTTTAGATGGCATCTGTTTGTGCCAAAGTAATGTCGATTCTTGAAAAACATAAATCTCCATAGGATCTATATCAAATGATGCCGTAATGAATTTTGGTTCTCAAAACTTAATTTATCAATGAAATATACTTATGTAAAATATACAATATAATTCAGTTGTTCAGCAACTGTAACTGCATACATCCAATTTAAAGGTTTGCTTCGCTGACTTTAGGTCACTGCCTGCATTGGTTTTCTCTTAATTTATTGCGGAAATTTGTTATTTTCCTTTTTGTGTGTATATCCACTGTCTTTGTGATTTTAGATTATCCAATAATCTTTCACTAATAAAGCCCTCTGCAAATCATATGCTTAAGTGGCAGATACATTGCCTACCATTGGAAATGCATGACTAGCTGCTCCACTGCCAAGCAGGTCCGTATCCTGGAGACTACATTGACTTGCAGTGAGAACCTGAGACACTGGTACTCAGGCATGTCAAGAGATCTCAAACTCAGAGTCTATACAGTGTCTTTCAAAGGAGCACGTGGCTGAGGAGAAGGCATTTGATGCTGTTGCTTCTGCTGGTGCTGATGTTGTGGCTTCTGCTCTTTCCTCACGCAGAAGTGAACAGTGGAGCTGGATAGTTGTTCCAGTGTCAAAAAAGTTTGGCAAATGCTATAGGTGCTCAGTAAGTAAGGGAACTGACAATCACCTGGATCATTCTATAATATAGCTTTTGCTGTCTACTGCATGCTATTCTTAAATGCTCTCCCATTCCTCCACCCTCACTCCCAACAGTCAACAACTGTGTCTGCCACTTTCCTCCTTTCTCCTAATCCACCAACTCAACTTTCTCCAAAGGATCCCAACTGCCCTAGCCCTGAATGTGTACCTATCTCTGGTCTCTCCTCTTATTGTTTCACTCCTGTTTCCTCTTATGGACTCTTAATCTGGTCAGCATGATCATAAGAAGCACCTTGTTCTCCCTCAACTCTGTCCATTAAAATGCTGGCAATTTAAAGTTACATTTGGGTTTTTAAACATTAACTGACATTGCTAATAGTTTTCAATCCTCAGATCTGCCCTTCTTGCCTTTAAATCTGCCATCACTACTATTCTCCTAAAAACAAACATTATTCACCCTCATGCTTGCAATCTAACAGTGATATTGGAAGTCCTGTAACATTTTGCCTCCTTGATCTTTTCCAGAACTTCATGTTGAATTCTTCTAATCAAGTTCTGCCTGGTCACAGTGCCGTAATAGAGCTTTATCAATGTTATGCATGACATTCTATGTGAATGCAACTAAAATAAACTTTCTTTCCTTATTCTGTTCAATACATTGGTATGATTTGCTGTACCAAATGCCACCATTCTTCTCCAACACTGCTCTACTGATGATTAGCTAGGTGGGACTGTACTGGTCTGCTGGCAGACAATCACAATAAATAACTTCTATTTCCATTCCCACACTATTACCTCTGTTGCCTTGCAAGGATCTATCCTTGATAGCTACATCATCTAAAATCTGTCAGTTTCCACAAACATGCTGACAACACATACACACCTACTTCACCATCACCTTTTTCAAACCTTTTACTGCCTCTAGGTTATGAAATGGTTTGTTTCACATGTGGTAGTGGATGAGCAGAAATTTCCTCCAGTAACAGGAAGACCGAATTCATTGTCTTCGGTATGCCTGGCACTTGCATGTTGTGAATGATATTTGCCACTTGTCAGTCCAAACTTGGATATCATCCAGGTTCTCTACATTTTAAGACAGACTGTATCAAGGCTGCATAGTTACAAATGGTACTGAACATTACATAATCGTGTTCCTACTTCTAATCTTATGATGGAGAGAAGGCCATTAATGAAGCAGCTGAAGATGATTGCGTCTAGGACAATAACCTGAGAAACTCATGCAGAGATGTTCCGGAGCTGAGATAACTGAACTCCAACAACTACAACCATCTTCCTTTGTGCTAGGTATGATTCAAACCAGCAGATTTCCACTGACTTCAGTTTTGATTTGGCCTGGTAGTTGCACTTGGTTAAATGCAGCCTTAATGTTAAGGGCAGTCATTTCATTTCACCTCTGGAATTCAGCTCTTTTGTCCTTCTTTGAACCAAGGCGCTAAACAGGTTAGGAACCGAGTGACCCTGCAAAAACCAAACTAGTGCAAGTTTGCAAATTTTGTTAAGGGAGTTCTATTCGGTAGCCTGTTGAGGGTTCCCTTCCCTCAAATTACTGACGGTTGAGTGTAGCCTGATGGGCCAGTAATTGGTCAGGTTGGATTTGTCCTGCATTTTGCGTACAGTACATTGCAGGGTATTTCAGGCAGATGCCAGCCTTGTAGCTATACTAGAACCGCTTAGGTACAACCTTGATTCACCAGCCTGAGAGAAGGGAGATGGTAGACAGTAAAAGTCACCATAGTCCCAAAGACCATACAGCTCTTCTCTCATTAGAGAGAAATGACTGGTGATGGTTTAACCTGAGGGTCACCATGTCTCGGGTGAGGATTCAGACTGAGAAGGTGGGACCTTATGGCAACCTCAAACCATACAGAAGTGAACCTGTGCTGTTGGTTTTACTTTACATTGCAAACCATCCGTCCAGCCAACTGAGCTAATCAACACCTGATGGCACAGAGTATGTGATAATCAGCAGGAGGCTCTATTGTTCACATTTGAAGTGATGCTATGAGATTTTGTGGGGTCTAGAATTAATGTTAATGATTCTGAGGGCAACTCACTCTTGACTGTACACCACTGTGCCATGATCTCTGCTGGGTCTGCCCTACCAGTGGTACAGGACATATCCAGGGATGGTGATGCTGTTGTCTGGGACGTATGATTCTGTGAATATAACTGTCAGGCTGCTGCTTGACCAGTCTGTGAGACAGCTTTCCCTTTGTGGCACAAAGTCCCAGATGTTGGGGTAAGGAGGATTTCCAAGATCGATTAGGCTGGGTTTGTTTTGTCATTTCCAGTGCCTAAGTCATTACCAGGTGATCTGTCCAGCTTTTGTCATTTGTTACTTCAGAGGGAAATTAAGAATCAAATTGCGACTAATCTGGAGACACAGGTAGATGAGACCAAGTAAGGGCAACTTTCTATAGAAGACCTCCTTTCCCAAAGGACATTAGTGAATCAGCTGGGTTTTTAAAATGACAAGTCAATAATGACATTATAGTTAATATTAGACTTCTATTTGCATAGTTTTTTTAAAAAATTGCAATTCCACGATTTGGTATGGTGGAGTTTGAACGCAGGTCCCCAGAGTATTATTTTGGAGTCTCTGAATTACTAGTCCAGTGCCAGGCCATCGCCTCCCTAATCTCAACCACGTAGTCAAATTAAGAGTTTATCTCAAATTGGTAATGTTGATTGCAAGATAAAGGTTGGATCAAGAAAAGACATTGAAACAAATGAACTATTCTTCTTCAAACAGTGCCTTAGGATTTATGTCCATCTGAACTCAACATTCAGAGCCTCGCATTTTACAGCTCACCCGAAAGATGGCATTGCTGATAGTACGTGCAAACTATCAGCTTTGTACTAAATTCCTGAATTAAGGCTTAGACCTAAAAACTTCGAAGTCAGAGGCAAGCTAGCCATTTGAAAGTTATGTTGAACTAATCAGAGAACAGACTGAAATAAATCTGGAAGTGATGGCATATTCGATATTGAGTATGTCTCAATCTTACAAAGTTACATTCAGTTATGTACCACCTGTGGTGCAAAGATGGAGAGTAGAACATAATAAAGGGTAGGTCAAGTGATACAATCCCAGCTGATAGTAATACTGGACAAGTCAATTTCTAGAAAGAAATTCAGTTTGACTGACCAAATGTTTGATTTTTGAAGTTAGTTACCATGATATTTTGTGACAGAAACACAAGACTGCTGCTGTTCTTTAACACAAGTTAAAAAAAACAAACAGCACTATACAAGACAGTTGGAGAGAAGCTAATATAAAAAGTAAACGAAGATTTTAATCTGCCCCAAAACATTATTCATTTACAGGTACATAATTCAAGAGAAATTTCACTGCCAACTAAAGATATTTACTTAATTGATTCAACTTTTTCAGTCATAACAACTTGAAGCTTTCTATCCAAACACATCTAGCTTAGAAACTGCATCATCTAAACCATTTTGGTTCAATTCCCCCAATTAAAAAATTGACTCTCCTGCTTGAAACTGACCTTAAAATTAAAATTAATGACTTTCTGGTCTGTAGTAAACTCAGCAAAATAACCATTCCATGCAGTAACATGACAGTGTTCTGCCAGCCACATCAACTGTAGTCACATGCTTTCTTGGAATTGATGCACTTAGGTCACTTTTCCAAATGGCTTACTAGCCTGTTTTCAAAAATAATTATCTCCACATTCATCTGCCTCTGCTTTAAAAGCTAAATTTTGAAAAATTATATGTTTTACAAGTTCAACACACAAGGATATCAGCATCTCTAATTATATCAAAATTGGATAAACATCATTCTCCAGCTCTTCAGCTGGTGTCAAAAGGATCTCCCAAAGGAACACCACATGCCCTCTAAGCCACTTGCGATCAATCCCTCAATCAAGAGGACAGAAATAATTCTCCTCCTATCTTCCCTCTGGCCTCAAATGCAGTCAGCAGAATTTGAACCTGAGTGGGGAACCCAATGGATTTTGAGTCCATTGTCTTAACCACTTCGTCACAACTACAGGACCACCCAATGAAACCCTCAGCAAAGGGAGTAGATACAGAACACTTGCACTTAGTATATTCTGAAATGATTTTGCATGAAGGTAAAGAGCTCAGCTAACCAGGATTAGCTTCAAACAAGAAACTAAGCTAACTTGGTGGTTTTGAGCAAATAAAGCTGTATTTGGGAATGCTTTTGTTTTGACTTTCCTATTACGGTCTAACTGGGGCAAATCCCTGGAAAGAAACTGATCTAAATTTGCGGCCTGGATCCCAAACGTTAGCAACAAGTCTGTGGTTGGAAGGCGGGTGTAGTCTGTCGGCCAGAGGTTGCCTGCCAGAGAGAGATCAGGTCTTTTAAAGGACTACATGGAAAGAGAGAGAGAGAGAGCGAGAGAGAGAGCGAGAGAGAGAGCGAGAGCGAAAGTGTGCGCGAGTGAGAGTGAGAGAGACAGAAAATGAGTGTGACAGTGCAACAGTGAGTGTTGCTCCCAAACAAGAGCCCCAAGCTTGACAGGGACGCACAGACATCCAGCTTTCCTCCCCCAAAACTGATACACATATCAGGCAAGATGAGGAGGAAAACCTGGATTGAAAGATCGCCTCCTATTTACCCCTACTTTCATCTGAATTCCACAATGGCCAAGTCAGTGTATGCCACTAAAGGCAATCACAAGGTTGGCATTAGTTAAATTGAATTCCTTACCTCAACTCTTTTCTGTGATCAGAATATGGGGCTAGCCTGTCTCTCTCTAGTTCTGCTATTCAAAGAAAAAAAGTGAACAAGCACTATTTTATTGGTTAACCCTGCTACTTGACACTTTTAAAAATAGTTATATTCATATTTATAACAGGGAATATTTATTTAAAATTGCCCTGTTTAAGATTGTTTAACTCTAACGTCCATTGAAATTGGGACCTGAAATCTCATTTAGGGTCACACAATTCTTTTTAATATTATTTACTATGCCTGACCTGATTCATGTCATGTTGGCACAAATTCAAGGATGTTGTAGGATTGGAGGGTTTGAGCTGCAGAGACAGGCTGAATAGGCTGCTGCTTATTTTCCCTGCAGCATTGCAGGCTGAGAGGTGACCTCATAGAGGTTTATAAAATCATGAGGGGCATGGATAAGGTGAATAGCCAAGGTCTTTTTCCCAGGGTAAGGGATTCCAAAACTAGAGGGCATAGATTCAAGGTGAGAGGAGAAGGATTTAAAAGGGACCTCAAGAAGTATCTTTTTCACTCAGAGGGTGGTGTGTGTATGGAACAAGCTGCCAGAGGTGGTGGTGGAGACTGGTACAATTACAACATTTTAAAGGCATCTGGATGAGTACATGAATTGGAAGGGTTTAGAGGGATGTGGGCCAAATGCTGGAAAATGGGACTAGATCAGTTTAGGACATCTGGTTGGAGCGAAGGGTCTGGTTCCGTGCTGTATAACTCAATGACTCTGATAGAGGCCTCCCCCTTTCCCACCCTTTCAACCTTAGGTCTCCTAGTACTGTACTAGGGTCCCCTCACCAACCAGGCCGCAGATAGCTGGCTGGTTTCTGCCTCCACTGTGTCCTGATCTCTCTCTCTCTGTCAATATCCCCACACAACCATAGAGATTGCAGTGTCTCTTGATATAGTCTCCTCCCAAGGCAGCAAACAGAATCATAGTATCCCATCAGCACAAAACCAGTGGAACAAGGCAGGGGAACAATCAAACTCCATCACACAATGGTCATCACCCTCCATTCCTCAGTCTTTAAAAAAACCCAGCAGCCACCACACAACACAATTGACAATCTATGCCTGAACACAGGTCCATCTTGTTGGCCTGAGTAGGAAGGCTAAGGCTCCGGAACCAATCAATAAAGACCAGCTACAGCAAGCAGAGGCCTCGGCAGAACCCCAAACAAAAAGCCACCAAGCAAGGGACATGACACAATTAGGAAGAAGCAACGACCCCAGAAGACAGTTCAAAGAGTAATGAGTAATGGCCTCTGGCATAGATTCTGCCCAATAGGTCATCAGGTGCACTCGGAGGGTACACTCAGGAGATACTGTAAGTTGGCAGCTAAATTTAAAAGTACAAAAGAATAAATGTATTTTATTTTGTTATTTTTTTAACCAGTATAGGAATTTAGCTATTTAGACTAACATACTTCAACACAGAGTGTACAGATATAATATTTTAATGCTTCTATTCTGCAAAAGGAAAATCAATAAAATTTACTTGATTAACATTGATTCCTGTGAGAATCAATGTTTCATTTAAAGTAATTTCAATTAAAGTTTTGATTTTCAGGTACACTTACAACTTTAAGTGAGGATTTCTTGTACTTGTTTTCTTTAAATTATCAATTTTCTGCTCAGCAAATAATTTACATTTTATTGCTAACTCAGTATATTATTTTCCTGAAATTCATGTGTAATGTTGAACTTTGAAAATATTATCTTTGAAAAATTTACTCATAAGCTCCTTGAGTGACAAAAATTTTGTATGTAGCTCCTCACAAGTAAAAGGTTGGACACCGATAATAGATGTGGGTATCTGAATGAACAAGGTAAATTTTCAAACTACAACAATAAACACAGCACACTGTTGACCAACTGAAATCATGTCAAACAAAAATAATAATGTTTCAATCAACCAAATTATCAAAGATCTGTGTTAAGATTATCAAAATGGATATATACACAACATAACATTTAAAAACTGAACATATTTAAGATCTCTTCAGCACCTCTTCTACCAGTGACTTATTTTCAAATTCACCGAGCCTGAGATGTGATTTTATGCAACCATCCTCAACGCTGTACAAGAGAAACAGATTACAGGAAAAAGGATTTTATTTGGCTTGTCATACTTATGCAAAATTTAAAGTCACTGCTAAATATCAATTGCACAAACTGTCTTAGCACAACGCATGTAAAAGTTATATTTATTGTGTTTTCTTGCCATACTTATTTAGATGCACTATTTAAAATGAGCTTAAATGTTCAACATGACAGATTATGTTGCCCATGGCAACAGCAGACACTTTAAAAGCATTCAATCCAATGGAATTCATCCATGATTTGCCCATGCCCATCTAAGTAGATGTAGTATTTGCGAGTAGGCATTGAACATGGTTAGACTTTGGTTGAACCCTTTTACTAATGGCAAAGGGCTATACATGACCCTACCCATCACAGTTAAAAGCACCCTTTTTAAGTTATCCATTTCCTTACAAAGTTGGTCTTTTATTTCCATATTTAAGCCATTTACCACATAAGCAGCATCACATTTAATGTTTTTTCCTGTTTAAAAACCTTTTAATAAACTGTGCTTCTTACATTCACAGAAGTTTAGGATGATACAATAAATCATTGACGGCTAATTTAAAGCACCATGAGATAATTTTCAAATGCATTAAAGAAAAAGTGTACATTCCCAGTAAGTAATTAATTTAAAGTTATAATGGAAATACAAAGTAAAAGAATTGCACAATACATCAGTCAGTAGCTGTTCAATTTAGATGCTGCTTTGTATATGGAGATTTGTAATCTATCCATGTAGCAGTAAAAATGCCTCAGACTGTAAACAGATTTAGAGACACAACCATTAGTCTTGTGCTCATTGTTTAGAGGTGGTGATGGTGTGGCAGTATTATTGCTACACTATTAATCCAGAGACCCCGATAATGTCTGGGGGCCTTGGTTTGAATCCTGCCAGGGCAGATGGTGGAATATGAATTCAATAAATACCATGAAACCATTGCAAATTATTGGAAAAACCCATCTAGTTTATGGGTGTCCTCGAGGGGAGGTATCTGCTGTCTTTACCTGGTCTGGCCTACACATACCTCCAGACACATAGCTTTATGGTTGACACTTAAATGCCCTCTTGACAAATAGGCAGGGATGATAAATGCTGGCCTGGCCAGTGACACCCACATTCCATAAATAAATAAATATAAACCTATATGGGCTCCCAGTCCAGCAATATCTAAAATTTAAAGCTCAATTGTGTATTTTATGGTGTTACTCTTCTCTATCGACATGTCATCGTCCAGTTCAATGTTGCACCAGTTCAGGAATGCTTTCTAGTGTACAAGAACTATAAGTGAAGGCAAGTTCAAATTTCACACAAAAATTAATCAATAAAGTCTATACCCTCCAAACATCCAAGTGAGTTATTTACAAGAACAAGACATGCCAAGCTGACTGTCACTTTTATTCTGGCTGATGAGCTAATTTTTTAAGCAGCATTTCAACAACCATCTCATGATTTCTTTACAGAAACAACTGCTGAATTCAGCTGCACCATTCATGACCATGCAGAGCACATGTTGTTTCTGAACTCGTCATTAATAAATTCACTCCCCATACCATTCAGAAATTTCACTGATGGCCCAAGTTTGTCTGGACCCATTACTTCATAATTTCATCTATCATAAACTTGTTGTCTTTACTACACACAACTGTAGAAAGTTTAGACCTGGTTCTTAGGTCCATACAATGTGGACTGAAAGTATTACTGTCTTTGTTCCACACCCTTAGATCAATGGGCACTACCTAATTAAAGTCACGTACCAATGGAAGATGAACAACAGGCTATGACAGTGTCCTCTGACACATTTTACAGATTTCACGTGCTCAGTCATCGAAACTTTTAGTCATCATCACACCTGCACCTTTTAGCAACATATTTAACCTTTCACAAGATCAATTTATCAAACAATTTCAGACAATTTGTTTTTCTTTCTATCCTTGATTCTTACAACCTAATGTTAATAGAGTCAGAGAATCATACAGTTCAGAAGAGGCCGTAAGAGCACAGCAGGTCATACAGCATCTGAGAAGCAGGAAAGTCAACATTTCGGGCCAAAACCCTTCAGCTTTCCTGCTCCTCGGATGCTGTCTGGCCTATTGTGCTTTTCCAACTTCACACCTATTGACCCTGACTTCCTGCATCTGCAGTCCTTACTGTCTCCAAGTACAGAAGAGACCCTTTGGATCACTGAGTGTGTACCACCAAAACTACTTGAGTCCCAATTTCCAGTACAAGGCCCAAAGCTAGCATAAAAATGCAGGTGTGATGATGATGATGATTATAAAAATCTAGAGATGAGTGAGCATATGAAATATGTAAGATGTTTTGGAGGACATTGCCATGGCTTGTTGTTAGTCTTCCATTGGTACGTGACTTTAATTAGGTAGTTCACATGGATCTAAAGGTATGAACAAAGACAGAAGTACTTTCATTCCATTTTATGGATCCAGGAACCCATTCTAGATTTGAATATTATGGCATTTCAAGTGCTCATCCAAGTATTTTTAAGGGTTGAAGTTTACCGCCTCAACTATCCTCCAAGAGTGCATTCCACAGCACCCATCTGGGCGATAAAGATTGTCCTCAAATCCCCTTTAAACATCCTGCCTTTTACCTTAAAAGTGTGTCCCTTGTCATTGACCCTTCAATAAAGGGGAACAGCAGCTCCTACCCACCCTGTCCATGCACCTCATAAATTTTATTCACCTCAATCAAGTCTCCCCTCAACCTTCTCTACTCCAAAGAAAGCAACCCAAGCTTATCCAGGCTGTCTTCATATCCAAGATGCTCTGTCCCAGGCAACATCTTGCTGAATTTCCTCTGCACCCACTCCATTGCAATCACATCATTCCTACAGTGCAGTGACCAGATCTGCACACAACACTCCAGCTGTGGCCTAACCAAAGTTCCGTACAGCTCCAACAAAAGCTCCCTGCTCTTGCAAGTTTGCAGCTTTCGTGTGGGCCACTTTTTCAGGACCACCTCACTTATCTGTACTTTGCATGTTACAGGACCTAACCTCACATCGACCATGCCTCTTACCCACACTGGCGTTCCTGACACCGTTTCACTCTCCCTCACCCTGATCCTGGAAGATCAAATTTAATTTGCTACGGAGTCTTCTTCTCCTCGTTAGGAGCTCTGCTGGAGCTACCCTGTTAGTGGCACGAGGGGTCGTTCGATAATCGAATCAAAACTGGGACAGTTTGGTATCGCATGAAGCAGTAGTCTGTTTCTTTAAGCCTGCATTCAAAGTTTGCACAGCTCTTTCTGCCAGACCCTTGGACAATGGCTGGTACAGGGCTGTCCTTATATAATGACTACCAGCTGACTTTGGGAAATACTCAAAATCCCTGCTGGTAAATGATGGCTCATTGTCTGTGGCCAACACTTCCAGGAGCCCATGTATTGCAAAAGATGCTCGCAGCTTTTCTCTCAGCATCCCCGTGTTTGATGAATGAATTCTGTGCACAACTAATCACTTTGAATGGGCATCCACGATAACTGAGTATATTGAGCCCATGTAAGGGCCTGCATAGTTAACCCATAACCAAGTCCAGGGTTTACCCAGCCACTCCCACAACTGTGGGGGAATTGCTGACGGTTATTTTTGTCCAATTTGGCACTGGGCACTGCCCCACCAACGCAATTACGTCTGCATCCAGCCCACAAGACATAATTTCTCACCAAAACCATCATTTTGGAGACCTCTTGATGGCCCTAGTTGAGTTCAGCCAGTATCCGGCAGCAACTTTGCTTGGGACAATCACTCTTGCCCTGCATAATAAAATGCCATCATCTACGGTGATGTGGTCTGGTTGGGTCCGAAAAGGTTTCAATTCTGGCTGTTTTAGTTTTGCCAGGACAGGAGCATCCTACATCCAAAGTCTGATACAGTCAGCAGTGACCTGAAGGGGTGTCCAGAAAATTTAAAAACAGAATGGACTCTTCCGGTGGCGGCTAGTGGGAGGCAGCTCAAGGCACCTGCATTTGCTACTTAGTCTCCAGGACTGTGTTCCAACTTGTAACTGTACATACATAAGAGAGCCCACTGCTGAGCTTGACCTCAAGTTACGGGTGGCACGGTCATGTCCTCTTTGAGCAGCCCTAGCAGGAGTTTGTGGTCTGTTACTATTGTAAAATTACATCCATAAATGTATTGATGGAACATTCTCACACCAAAGATGACCACTGAACATTCCTTCTCTATCTCGGCGTATTTGCGGTCTGCACCAGCCAAAATCTGGGAAGCATATGCTATTGGACATTCCTCTCCGTTGCACCATCTGTGAGCCAACACTACTCCAATGTCATATGGGGAGGCACTGCCTGTCAGCATCAGATCTTGCTTGGGATCAATGTTATGCCAACACTTTAGATGATGATAGCAGCTTTTTCACTTCCCTAAAGGTTACATATTGGCAACGAGACCATTTCTAAGGCTGACCCTTATTCAATAGCAAACGCAAGGGTGCCAGAATGGAGGCAAGATTCATATGAACTTTCCATAATAATTCACCACTTCACCAAGGAAAGACCTAAGTGCAGGTACAGACATGGGAGCCAGGCCACCTTTGATTGCCCACACTTTATCTTCCAATGAGTTAACCCAGTCTGGTCGAAGCTGTAGCCCCAAGTTGGTTACTTGGGGTACCTAGAACACAGATTTTTCTCTTCTAAAGCATCCGCCCACCTTGGAGAAACATCTAAGGACTATGTCCAAGTTCTCCAAGTATTATTTGCATGTCATCCAGATAAATAGTGACCTGAAGTACACCTTGTAAAATATTCTTCACTGTCAGTTGAAAAATGGCACAGGCTGATGACACCCCAAATGACAGTCTCATACATTAGTACAATGGGTATTAATTATAGCATACTTCTGGGAATACTCATCTAATCGCAACTGCAGGTAGGCATGGCTCATATCCAGCTTCATGAAGGACAGCCTCCCTCGCCAGCATTGCGTGTAAGTCCTCTATGCGAGGAATTGAGTATTTATCCAGCTGCAAGATGCAGTTTACCACTTGTTTAAAATCCCCACCAGGTCGAACCGACTGTCGGGCTTCACAATCGATATGACCAGTGTTGCCCATTCCTCAAACTGTATCGGTTTGATGATTCCTTTGCTTTCCATTCTCCTGATTTCTGCCTCTACTTTTGTACCCAAGACAAATGGAATTGGGCGGGCCTTGCAGAATCGTGGAATTGCTTCCTTGGCAATATACAAGGTGGACTTGGCTCCTTTGATAGTCCCTAGACCAGGGCTGGGGAACCATTTTAAATTGGAAGGCCACATTTTATTTAACCGAGATCCTATTAGGCTGTACGCTGAGAATTTATCATATACAACAAAATGTCATATTTTTGTCAACATATTTACTAATTTTAGTTAAAGCTTGATATTATGAGGACTTTAAACAAAATAAAAATTCAGCAAAGACACATTTATTTGCTTGGCAAAGTTGACAATAGAACTAATAATAAGTAAAAAAAACTTAGACAACAAACCACTTAATGACTTTTTTAGTTGCTTATTGCGAGATAGGAATTGGATATGTGGTTCCAACATTGTTGACCGTAGCTTTAATTAGTCCTCCAGGTGAATATCCATCCTGAAAGTTCAAGTGCATTTCATTTGTGTCACGCATGGAAATGTTGATTCACAACAGTAGGTTGTGCCAAAACAAGACAGCATTCGACAAGCATGTTGATGTCGACGTGGGTATTCAACAGCATTTTTCCATATTTCAATGGGATCCTTCTTCGCATCAAATAGAGACTTCAGAATATTATCTTCTGAGAGCTCAATCAATTCCATCAGTAAGTCATCAGGTGCTTTCGAGGCATCAATCAGGTCTGGTTGAAAAGCTAGTTTCAGTGTGAGATCATGTTTGTCAAAATCTGGAAACCTTTCATTGTATTCTTCAATCAGTGAGTCTAGAACAGCTGTGCATTCTTTTTACATCCTTAATGATTTTCTTGAATCCTGTTCAGGAAAGTGTTCAGCCTAAAGTTCCAATCTGGTAAGGAGAGTTTTGAAAAAGGTCAGCTTTTTCCAAAATGCCTAGATTTTTAGCACATATCATGTATAGATTTAGTTTACCTTGCAAAAAAGAAATTCAGATAATTTTGCTTGGACATTATATCACACAAAAATGCAGCATTTCTGCAGAAATCCTCTTTTGACAATTCACATGGTTCACTCAGTTCCTCCAAAAATCTTGTGATTTGTTTTTGCAAAGGTAAAAGTTTGACAAGTATTTGTCCTTGTGACAACCAGCGCACTTTCGAATGATATGACAGATCCACACTGAATGTTTCATCATCAAGCTGAAGCATGTTGCAAAATTGGCGATGCAGTAATGCATTTGCTCAAATGTGATTTACAATACCTATAACTTTATTTAATGTGTCACTTAAAACAGTAGATTTGGCACAGAAATTCTGTTGATGCAAAAGACAATGAAAAGAAATCAAAGTATCTGGATCTGGCAAATCTTTTTGTAGTAACGCAACAAATCCTTCACATTTCCTCTCATGGAAGGTGCACCATCTGTGCATACAATTACTAAATTACAGAAATTCAATTTCGCTTCACTGCATTTTTCTTTGAAGATAGTGAAGATGTCAATTCCACGTATCCTCACCGTAAGGGTACCCAAAACCAGTGACTCCTTGTAGCAATGAAAATCCACAGTTATAAACACAAATAAAAAATAACACTTGCGCTGAGTCAGTAATGTCAGTGGATTCATCCAAGGCAATTGGATAATAAATGTCTTCACTTTGGCATATCGCATGAAGCTGTTCTATTACATTGAGGGCTAATTCATGTTGCCAATCAGTTATGGTCCTTCTTGAAAGAGGTAGTTGTTTGTACTTATTAACCTAATCTGAATCTAAACATCCTATATGATTTCCACATGACTAAATGGCTTACCTCTTCTTCCAAGTACTACTTTATAAGTTGCTTCAGTGGTGTCAGGCCCTTCTCCTGACATTGTTTTAAATATTTGCTGCTGCTGCTTTTGATCTTTCATTTTCTTCAGTACAGACTTTCAGGGTTCTCCTTCCAGTTTAGCATATTTTGTGGTCCTTATGAGTTGCATAATGCTGATGTGCATTGTATTTCTTCACTCTTGCAATTATGGCATCACAGAGAAAACACATCGTTTTATCTTTCACAGCAACTACGTAAATCTGCAATTCCCATTCTTCATTGAATACTCCGTTCTCTTCCCTTAATGTTCTTTTAGTTTTTGACATGACTGGCTTACCAGTAAAAGTTTTTAAAATGGTACACAGATTTTAAAAAGGCGGATTTAATATTTGCAGAGAAATTGGCAGAAGACCGCAACTAGTTCCCGAAAAGGCCACAGGTTCCCCACCCCTGCCCTAGACCTTCCTGAAAAACTTGCACGCACTTAATTAGGATTTCACTCAGGCAGCCGTTTTCTAATCGAAAAATTGTTGAGCCAGTCTAGGTAAATGTTTCTCAACAAATTTCACCCATCAGGCTTGAACCCAAGCCTTTTACTACAATCAGTGGTAACTGAACCAGCTGCTTCTCATATAAGAATGGAACCGACGTCATGCCCTTAATCTATAAACATGCCCTGAAACAGGCTCTCAGTCTAGCCAAGGTCTTACACAAACTTAAGGTTGGAGTTCACAGCAAATTTTGTTACAGACTGGATCTGCAATCACTGATACAGCCACACCTCTTAGAACCGGTTGACCATTAGAAGTTTATTTTGAATGGTTCCGATTTCGAAGTTGCTAAGCAATTTAACTGTTCCAAGCCAGATATTCCCAGGGTGTGCACTCTCCTGGATACTGGCCTACAAGTTCTGTTACTCAATTCAGGCCTAATGGGAATCTTTCACCATCTCAAGTCTGCATACCGGCATCAAATACTGTGGCCCGGATCCTGAAGAGGGAGCTAAGAAGTGCCAGGAGGGGACATGAGAAGTCTTTAGCAGGTAGGATCAAGGAAAACCCTAAAGCTTTCTATAGGTATGTCAGGAATAAAAGATTGACTAGAGTAAGATTAGGGCCAGTCAAGGACAGTGGTGGGAAGTTGTGCGTGGAATCCGAAGAGATAGGAGAGGTGCTAAATGAATATTTTTCGTCAGTATTCACACAGGAAAAAGACAATGTTGTCGAGGAGAATACTGAGATACAGGCTATTAGACTAGACGGGATTGAGGTTCATAAGGAGGAGGTGTTAGCAATTCTGGAAGGTGTGAAAATAGGTAAGTCCCTTGGGCTGGATGGGATTTATCCTAGGATTCTCTGGGAAGCGAGAGATTGCAGAGCCTTTGGCTTTGATCTTTATGTCGTCATTGTCTACAGGAATAGTGCCAGAAGACTGGAGACTAGCAAATGTTGTCCCCTTGTTCAAGAAGGGGAGCAGAGACAACCCTGGTAATTATAGACCAGTGAGCCTTACTTTGGTTGTGGGTAAAGTGTTGGAAAGGATTATAAGAGATAGGATTTATAATCATCTAGACAGGAATAATTTGTTTAGGGATAGTCAACATGGTTTTGTGAAGGGTAGGTCATGTCTCACAAACCTTATTGAGTTCTTTGAGAACAGACAGGTGGATGAGGGTAAAGCAGTTGATGTGGTGTAAATGGATTTCACTAAAGCGTTTGATAAGGTTCCCCATGGTAGGCTATTGCAGAAAATACGGAGGCATGGGATTGAGGGTGATTTAGCAGTTTGGATCAGAAATTGGCTAGCTGTAAGAAGACAGAGGGTGGTGGTTGATGGGAAATGTTCATCCTGGAGTTCAGTTACTAGTGGTGTACCTCAAGGATCTATTTTGGGGCCACTGCTGTTTGTCATTTTTATAAATGACCTGGATGAGAGCGTAGAAGGATGGGTTAGTAAATTTGCGCATGACACCAAAGTCGGTGGAGTTGTGGATAGTGCGGAAGGATGTTGCAGGTTACAGAGGGATATAGATAAGCTGCAGAGCTGGGCTGAGAGGTGGCAAATGGAGTTTAATGCGGAAAAGTGTGAAGTGATTCACTTTGGAAGGAATAACAGGAATACAGAGTACTGGGCTAATGGTAAGATCCTTGGTAGTATGGATGAGCAGAGAGATCTCGGTGTCCATGTGCATAGATCACTGAAAGTTGCCACCCAGGTTGATAGCGTTGTTAAGGCAGCGTACGGTGTGTTAGGTTTTATTGGTAGAGGGATTGAGTTTCAGAGCCATGAGGTCATGTTGCAGCTGTACAAAACTCTGGTGCGGCCATACTGGTTGTATTGCGTACAGTTCTGGTCACCGCATTATAGGAAGGATGTGGACGCTTTGGGAAGGGTGCAGAGGAGATTTACCAGGATGTTGCCTGGTATGGAGGGAAGGTCTTATGAGGAAAGGCTGAGGGACTTGAGGCTGTTTTCGTTAGAGAGAAGAAGGTTAAGAGGTGACTTAATAAATAGAGACATACAAGATGATCAGAGGATTAGATAGGGTGGACAGTGGGAGCCTTTTTCCTCGGATGGTGATGGCTAGCACGAGGGGACATAGCTTTAAATTGAGGGGTGATAGATATAGGACAGATGTCAGAGGTAGGTTCTTTACTCAGAGAGTAGTAATGGCATGGAATGCCCTGCCTGCAGAAGTAGTAGACTCGCCAACTTTAAGGGCATTTAAATGGTCATTGGATAAACATATGGATGATAATGGAATAGTTTAGGTTAGATGGGCTTCAGATTGGTTTCACAGGTCGGCGCAACATCAAGGCCGAAGGGCCTGTACTGCGCTGTTATGTTCTACGTTCTATTTGGCTTTGTTTTGGGGTTTTGCTGTGGTCTGACCTAGAGTTCCTCTGTTCAGGATATGTCCTGAGTGAGGTTATACAATTGCCTTTGCTCAAGTGGTGTCCCCAAAACTCAGTCGGCATGGCAAGGCTGTCCACTTCCATTGGCATACCCTCTAACTTATATGCTCCACTTGCCGCATTTTCTAATGACAAAGCCAGTTGTACTGCCTGTTGAAGTCCAGTTGGCTTCGGCTATTAGGTGCTTTTGCACAGTTACATCATTAATCTCGCATAGCAAACTGTCTCTCAGCATCTCACTTACAGTTAAATCGAAATGACATGCCTCTGCCAGTCATCTTAAGCTCGTCTAAAATCCTGACAGATTCCCCTGGTTCCCGTACTGCCGAGAAAAAACCAATACTGTCTCTGAATTAGAGGAAGTCATAATATTCCTGAACTAAATCCATTAACCCTTGAAAGATTTTAATAACTACTTCACCTCAGGAAATGTTAGGCTCCTTAACCAAAAAAAAGCAGCGGGTCCACAAGCTTTCAGAAGAATTACTCGTTGCTTTTCATCTGCTCCAATGTCATTTGTCTGGTTAAAAATAACACATTCTTTCCACATACTGGCAGGATCAAATGAGTCAAGCTTCCCAAAGAATGGCACGATGCCAGAAATGCTTAACTCAACTCAAGGATGATTGCCATGAGCAAATTTCTTCAAGAGCATATTTTTCTCATCGCCACTGAAAAAACTTCACACAGGCTGGTATCCTGTCACCAAATCACTCTATATTTAGTACCTGACACTGGTCTGGCTTCTTCTGAGCCAGGTCTCAGAGGGCACAGTACTTCTGACACTCCCATTTATATCTGTCAGCCAGGACTCCGTGTGGACCAGGTTCACAGCCCCATTCAGGGAACTTATATTCTATGAGGTCCACCTGGCTGACTTTGTTTCAATCACAACAGTTCTGAATATTCCTCAATATCCAAGACTCAATGGGGCTTGTTGCTCTTGCATTTTACCTTAAAGGGAACACGCAGAGCCTGTATTCTCCCTCAATTTATTTCTAAATGACTTCCACTGTTCTGCTATGGATTTACCCTCAAGTAGCTAGTCCCAGTCTACTTTGGCCAGATTCTGCCTTACTTTACTAAAATCTGCCAATTCAAGACCTTTTTGCAGGCCATTTTTCTCCTTTTCCATAACAAATGTTAATTATATGGTTTTGTGGTCACTATCGTTCACATGTTCCCCCAGTGCCACGCTGAGCTGTCCAGCTTTGTTCTCCTGAACTAAATCCAGCCCTGCAACATACCGTGTCTAAAATCTTAATAAGAAGTCTAAGGTTTTATTAAGGGGAGACAATAATGTCATCACCAGGCAAACTCCAGATCAAATATATTTCCAAAACTAATTGCCTTATCATGCTCCATGTTAAGTTTCACTTTTCAAATAAGGTTTCCACAGCAGCGTAGACACCCTCACTGGAGGCTATAACTGTACTTGTTTAGCTTTCTCCACCTATTTTAATGGCATTACAACTTTTTAAAGTCACTTCAAAGTTTTGCCATTACCAAATCTAAAGCAAGTAACATTTTATATAATTATTTAAATATTATATATTGCTTAAGTTTATATTGATCCTCACTACTCAGTAAAAATGGTAATATTTCAACGACTCTAACCCACTATTGAAACAGAGGCATTATCTAATAGTGCAGCGGTTCTCAACCTTTTGCATCTTACATGCCACCAACTATTTTGTCATACCATGAAAAAAATCAAATCCCCAATTTTTCTTTACATGTACATATATTTCAATATTATACAACTATTATTGAAAGTGTTTAAGGAAGTTAAAAATGGCATTTTTGGCTAAAATTGAGTTTTATTGCCAAATTGCTATAAAGGAATATGAAATTAGATATTGATTTAATCATTAGTGAGAAGTCTGTGATTGCACTTCACTGGCAACCATGCGAATTCTTGAGCTCCAACCTTGAAGACCTTCATGTGTTATGAGTTATGAAACACTGTAATACTGCACAATTAAGTTAAAGGGGCATAGGAATGTAGGATTAAGAGTGGGCCATTCAGCCTGTTCCACCACTCAATAAGATATGGCTGATTGTCTACCTCAACGTCACTTTCCTGCGCTACCTCCATCTGCTTTATGTCATCAGGAATATTCCCTCTAAGCTGGACAGGCACTCAGAGGGTTCACGCACATGCTGACGCCACTCCCAACACTGACATCCAACCTCAGAAGTTGCTACCACAAATGGACCTCAAAGGTCCAAGCAGAAGAACACGAAATTAGAAGGAACTTAGGTCAGTTGTCTCCAGAAATCTATCAAAGGAGTCTGCAACTATCACATTCATCACAGAATTAAAACTCCTTGTGACCAGCATAATTTGTTCAGATTCATCATGATCTTCGTATTCTTCCTTCGGATTCTCTTTGCCATGCATTATTTAGAGGAATTGGTCTTATCACTTTGGGCAGTTTACAACATAATGATATTCATGTCACATCTGAAGCATTTACTAAATATTCCTTGTGCATTCCTGGAAATCATCCTTTTTTTGGCTATACTGGGCAGATCTATTAAAGGTTCTTTCATCTCCATTCTGTCTTGAATCCACCCATTGCAGTGACAACAGCATCTAATATCTGTAGCATTTTGAAATCTAGCTTGTCTAAATGCCAGTGGAATCAAGCCCCATCTGTCCCCATTACACAGCCCGCACACTGCAGTTATTAATCTTGCAAACTTCCTCTGAGGTGCCTTCAAAGAATTTATAGCATTCCTTAAATAAGGTAACCAAAACAGTACACAACATTCGAGACGTGACCTCACCAATGCCCTATGTAACGAAAGCATAGCATCCTTACTTTTATGTTAATTCCTTTCACAGTAAAAGACAGCATTCCATCAACCTTCTTAATCATTTGCTGTATTGCATAATAAGTTATGGCTCATGCACTAGAAAGCCTACTTTCCTCCACACCTCAGAATTCTGCATTCCTTCACAGTTTAAATAATATTCTGCTATTTCAATTCTTCCTGCCATGTCATTATTTGACCCCCTGTAACATGGGCTCCTACTTTGTAAAATAACATTTTGAATTCATTTTGAATCTTTTTCTTGATTTTCAATCTTCACTTTTAGGCAATCATCCTTTATTACCATATTTATATTCCAGAAAGTCAGATAGTGAAAGACAGATCTGCAACCATTCTTTGAACACTATCAGGAACATTTAGTTAAAGGTACACAATACAAACATACAGCACCTCTTCCAACAAATACAGTATAAATCTGTTCTAATTTGGAAAAGACATGTATAGTATACATCTAATAACACGCAATCAACAATCCCTACAAATACAGCAGTGAAACATCATAAAATTGTAAAGCAGTCTCAGAAATGGTAGAAAGAGACAAACGGAAATGCAGAAAATGAGCAAAAAACAGCCAAAAAGAAAGTACCAGCAAACCCAAGTATTAAACTAGACATGTATATTTTGCTTTTTTCCACAGAATGTTTGCTATTATATATTACACAACATAGTCTTTCATTAAGTTTTCCTAAAACAGCAGATAAAACAAAAGTATCATGAACACAGAAAAAGATACTGCATACTTTCCATATTGGATCACTGCAGAAGTAATGTAAAACAAAAAAAAGTGTACTAGATTACTAAGAGAATAGTTCAAGTATCGTCAGATTGCAGCTACATGAAAAGGAGTCAAGTAGCTAAGGTCAAACTCTCCTTTTGCATAGTCATCATTTTGCATAGCCTCATTCAACCTGTAACCTGCTTGAGACCCAATCCAGAACTATTCAAGCTTGAAAAACCAATTAGATTCATCGTCACAGAGATCTACATCACAGAAAAACTAATCCCATTTTCCAGCAAGTGGCTCAGTTTTGTATGCTTTGACGTCACAAGTGTACATCTAAATACTTCTTACATGTTATGAGGGTTTCTGCCTCCACCAGCCTTACAGGCAGACTTCTAGATTCCCACCGCCATCTGGGTGAAAACCAATTTCCTCACATCCCCTCCAAACCTCCTGTCCTTTACCTCAAATCTATGCCCCACTGATCCTTCCACCAAGGAAAAAAGTTTCTTCCCATTAATCCTGAGTATGCCCCTCATAATTTTATACATCGCAATCAAACTGTCCTCCCTCCTCAGTATCTTCTGCTCCAAGGAAAACAACCCTTTCTTATCCAATCTCTCTTCATAGCTAAAACTCACCAGCCCTGGCAAAATCCTGGAAAATCTGCTCTGCACTCTCTCCTGTGCAATCAAGGGTCACCGGACCCGAAACGTTAACTGTTTTCTCCTCCACAGATGCTGCCAGACCTGCTGAGCTTTTCCAGCAACTTTGTTTTTGTACCTGATTTACAGCATCCGCAGTTCTTTTGATTTTCACATTCCTCCTACAATGTGGTTTCCAGAATCGCACATAACACTCTGGCTGTGGCCTACCCAATATTTTACACAATTCCAGCATAATCCCTCTGCTCTTAAACTCTATGGCTCAGCTAATAAAGGCAAGTATCCCTTATGCTTTCTTAATCATTTTATCTACCTGTTCCCTCAACAGATAACACAGAACAGGAGGCCTTTCAGCCCATCATTCTGTGCTGGGTCTCCAAAGGAACAAATCACCTCGTGCCAAGCTCCCACCTTCCCCTGTAGCCCTGCATATTCGTTATTTTTGAATAACGATCAAATTCCCTCTTCAGTGCTTTGACTTAACCCACTCTATTGGTGCATTCCAGATCCCAACCACTTGTTGTGTGACAAAGCCCATGATTCAACATTTGGGTTTTTCTGTTTGTTCATCTCCCTCCGCTATCCTGATGCACCCAAACCTGTAGTAAACATTATTCGTAAGTCAGTAAAGGTATCAGGACAGGTTGAGATAACAGTTAATTACAGTTGCACCTTGGGCTTTATTAATTGAGGCACAGAGTACAAGAACAAGGAGGATATGCTGAACTGATACAAGACATTAGTTCACCTCAGTTGGAGTTTCATATTTAATTCAGGGCGCTGTACCTTAAGAAGAATGTGAACATACCGGAGAGGAGTGCAGAAGTGGTACATGAAAATGGTTCCAAGGATGAGGAATTTCATCTAGAAGATAGACTGTACATGCTGGGACTGTTCTCCTTAGAAAAGGAAATGTTGAAAGGAGAGACGTGATGAAGTATTTAAACTTTTGAGAGATCCAGACAAAGTAAACTGAGAAAGTAAAAACCAAAAGAACTGCGGATGCTGTAAATCAGGAACTAGTTCTGAGGAAGGTCACCAGACCCGAAACGTTAACTCTGTTTTCTCCTTCACAGATGCTGCCAGACCTGCTGAGCTTTTCCAGCAACTTTGTTTTTGTAAACTGAAAAAGTGTTCCCAGTTGTGAGAGATAGGATTGAAAACTGGAGGCGGTGGGAGACAGATTTTATGTTACTAGTAAAAGAAGCAAAAGTAAATTTGAAGAAAAATCTTTTCATGCAGCAAGTGGTTAGGGTCTGGAGTGTACTGTTTGAGAGTGTGGTGGTAGCAGCAAGTTCAATCAAAGGGAATTAAATAAATCTTTGAAAAGTAACAATATGCAGCATTATAGAGAGAAGGCAGGACAGTGGCACTAGGTGAGAGGCTCCTTTGGAGTGCTGCCACAGACAGAATGGGTCAAATGGGCTCTGCAGTATAATAATTGATTCTGTGATGTATTAGGGATTACTAGAAACATCCAAAGTTCAGAAACTCATCACCATCTCATATTTCTCTCTCTCCCAGGTATACTGTACATTGAAGACAGCACAACAACATGGTTGACGTTTCACTGTACAATATATAAATATTTTAAAATTATCAATTTATAATTTAAAGTGTAAAATGTAATTCTCCATGTGAAAATTTCTTTGGCTTTTGAATATTTGTACTTTAATACAATAGTCTCTCACAATTATAAAGAATTGTTTGGCCATACTGGTCAATAAAGTGACCAACTAATAAAAAGCGAACCATAACAAAACCTCAGCATTCCTGGTGCACACTGAAAATGCAAAGTAGAAAAGTGCACATCCCAAACCATGCACTTTCATTCATTACTATTCATATTTGGGGATGCATTTTCAGTAGCAAAGCAGAAATTTTAGAGAGCATTTAGAAAAAAATAAAATGACCTAGCAATGAATTATACTAAGTGTGTGAAGGCTATTAGCAAAACTAATATGTTTTGGCTCATTTCCAAATGCCCTTGAAAAAGATGGTGTGAGCTGCCTTCTGGAACCAGTGAAATCCAGTTGGGGGCATGGGTAGATCCATAGTGCTGTTAAGAAGGGAGTTCCAGGATTATGATCCAGTGACATCGAAAAAAAATTATGCCTATCATTCCAAGTTAAAATGGTTGGCAAAATGTAGAGGAACTTGCAGGTGCCAATATTTCTATGTATTTGTTGCCCTTGTCCTTCTATGTAGTAGGTATCACAGGTTTTGAAAGTGCTATCAAAGGTGCCTTGGTAAGTAATTACAATGCATCCTGTATGTAATGTATACCACTACCACTAGGCATCAATGGCGGATGAAGCGAGTGTTTAAGGTAGTTAGTGCCAATCAAACGAGCTACTTCCTCCTGGACTGTGTCAAGCTTCCTGTGTGCGGTTGGAGTAGCACTCATCAAGGTAAGTGAAAAATATTCCTCACACTCTTGACTTGTACATTATAGATGGTAGACATTGTGGACATAGGAAGTGAGTTGCTCAGTGCAGAATTCTTAGCCTCTGACATGCCATTTTTAAAGACATTACAACAGGGCACTTAGAAAAAAATCCAAAGTGATCAGGCAGAATCAACATGATTTTGTGAAAGGGCAATTGTATTTAACCAATTTACTACAGATTTTGAACAAGTTGTGGATATTTCCAGAAGACATTTGATAACGTTGATTTTGAAAATAAAAGCTCAGTATAGTGTGATAACATATTTGCTTGGATTGAAGACTAGCTAGCCAACAGGACATAAGATTAGGCATTTCTTTTTTTCTGTGTGGTAAGACGTAACAACTGACATGCCATAGGGATCAGTGTTTTTAGTGAAGAAACCTAATTTTTGTAAATAACACAGAGATAAGAAGGAAGGCAAGTTGAGAAGGGGTCATCAAGAAGCTACAAAGGGATACAGGTAGGTTAAGTAAATGGGCAAAGATTGAAGCAACTGGAATATAGTATTGGAAATTGTTCATTTTGACAGTAATAAAAATAAGCATAATATCTAAATGGTAAGATACTATAAAAGCTCTGAGATGCATATAGATCTGGGTGTCCTAGTGCATGATTATTAAGAAAAAGCTTGTATGCAGGTATGGTAAGTAATTAGGAACACTGATTGATTGTTATTGTTTATTGAAAGGAGAACTGATCACAAAAGTTAGGGAGGTTATGCCTCAATGACACAGGATTTGGTCAAACCACATCTGGAGTATTGTTTACGGTATTAATCTCCTTATTTAAGGAAGGATATAGATCCATTTGAAGCCATTCAGAGAAGGTTTACTAGACTAATAGCAGGAATAGACACACTCTCTTATGAGGAAAGATTGAAAGATTAAGCAAGTATCCACTGGAGTTTAGAGGAGTAAAAGGTGATTTGTTTGTAACATATATAATCCTGAGGAACCTTGACAGGGTAGTTGTGAAAAGGATATTTTCTCTTTTGGAAGAATCTAGAGTGAGGGTTCACCCCTAGTTAAGGCAGATTTTCTCTCAAAGTTATTGAGATCCTGGAACTCCCTTCCTCAAAAGACAGTGGAAGCAGAGTCTGAATATTTTTTTTAAAGGCAGAGGTGGATAGATTCTCAGTAAACAATGAGGTGAAATATTATCAGAGATGGACAGGAATGGATTTGAAGCTGTAATCAGTAAAGCCTTGATCTTAATCAATGGCAGATGAGTATCAAGAGGCTAGGTGGTGTACTCCTGCTCCTAACATGTATATTCTTCTAACCAGGATTATTTATTTGACTGGTTCAGTTAGACCTTGTCAACAGTAAGCCCAGGATGTTTCTAATATTAGAATACAGCAAGGGTAATGCTGGTGAATGTGAAAGGGAGATGGCAAATTCTCTCTTGTTGAAGACTGCTTTCTATTTTGGATGTAAGCAGTAGGATTCATATATTTTAATATTATTTATGCTAAATTTATGTTTCTCATTTTTGAGTTAGTAACCCATGGACTGTGTATCTGAGATTAATAATTAACTTGTAAGTATTTCTGTAGCCATAGTGATTTCTATTAATAACATTTGAGGTCTGGCTTTACAGTGAATTAGTTTGGTGCACAACTTGTGTTCATTTTAGCTTGTTTTTGTGATCCCCAGTGTAACATCTTTACTTAGGAAGACGACAAAAAAGACAACTTTGCACTAGTTAGCTTAATGTCTGTTATCAAGAAACGCAAAAGTCTATTATAAATGATATAATAGCACAGCATTTAGAAATAATATGATCAAGTCAAGTTAGCCTGGTTTCATGATGGGGAAATATGACTGACAAATTTACTAGAATTCTTTGAGGAGGTAACAGACAATATAGATGTAAGGGAACCAGTCGATGTAATTATTTGGATTTTCTAAAGGCATTTTGATAAGGTACAAACACATTAGAATACTTAATAGTCCACGGGGTTGAAGATAGTAGACAGGATAGTAGGGAGAAAATGGGGAGGCTTTTCTAAAACTGTACAAGGCACTCATCAAACCACAGCTGGAATGCAGTAAATAGTTTGGCACCATTTAATAAAAGATATGCTGGCAATGGAGAGAATCCACAGAAGGTTAAGTAGATACTAGATATGGAAGGACTGCCTTATAAGAAGTGGCTGAGTAGGCTGAGCATGTACTCACTACAATTTAGAAAAACGAGTGGCAACCTTAAAGCATACAAGATTATTGGGGGACTTAACAGGGTTGATGCAGAGAGACTGCTTCCCTTTGTGGGAGTATCTCAGACACAGGGCGTAATCTCAAAATAAGGCATTAAGACAGACATGTTTAAGACAGAGATGAGGAAGAATTTCTTCTCATATAGAGGAGCAAATCTGTGGAATTCTTTATTGCAGAGGGCTGTTGAGGCTGGGTCATTAATTATATTCAATTATATTTGTTAAAGGTATTCAAGGTTGAGACAGATGGATATTTAATCAGTAAGGGAATCAACGAGCATGGGAAAAAGGCAGGAAAGCAGAGTTGAGGATTATCAGATCAGCCATAATCTCATTGATTGGCAGAGCAGACCTGTCTGGCTGAATGACCTGCTTCTACTCCTCATGGTCTTACAGTCTAAATGGTGCATTTGGATAAGCTTTTTTGCTCTTATTATAAAGGAATGTTTTGAAATTAGTGGGATTATATTTTTATAGTGCATTTAAAAATCTTTGAATTTGTATTACATGTAGACAATTTGGCTTATTCCAATTTTTCTCAATTTCTTCTGTTAATAAGCTATTCTTTGAGAGAGTCATACAGCACGGTTATAGAGTCATTCAACACGGAAACAGACCCGTCAGTCCAAACTGAGTACCTTCTTGATGCCAGACTCAAACAAATGCTGCCTTGATGACGATGGCAATCATTCTCACCTTCTGGAGTTAAGATTTTCTATGTCTGGTCCATGGCTGTAATAAGGTCAGAGGCTCAGTGGAACCAAAGTGAACAACAGCAAGCAGGTTATTGCTGTGTCAGTGCTGCTTGAAAGCACTGTTGATGATAGTGTATATAATTTTGTTGATGGCTGAAAATAGACTGATGTGACACATTATGTCATATTTCAAGCATGAAATATAGACACTCAGTAAGACGGTGGCATAGTGAGATCCAATGAGACAGGGTCAGACGTGAGGGGGTGGTGGTGAGATAAAAAAACAGACGAGGGTGGTGGATTGAGAGAGAAAGAGACAGAGACACAGATATAGATACAGAGAGGGAAAGAACACAGCAAATTGGTAGAAATGATGATCAATTTGTCAGAGATATCAAAATGCATCCAACACACAGAAAGAATCTGTACTAATTCAAAACTGTGGTACAAAAGAGACACACATACAGACAGAAAGACAGCAAATTTAGCAACCACACATTTGGTTCCCTGATGAGGTCTATTCATCTCATTTTGCCAACCCAAAAATTACCTATTTGTGCCGACTCTATTTCTTATTAGCTAACCAATCCTTTACCTATCCTAACATGACTCCTTACACCACTTTGCACATTAAGTTTTGATGTGGCAGTTTCTCAAATGACTTCTGAAAATCTAAGTACAGCACATCCACGGGGTTCCCCTTTAACTAGACTGCCTATTATTTCCTCAAAAGAACTTGAGTAAATTAGACAAACCTGATTTACCTTTCACAAAACCATGCTGACCCTGCCTGATTGCATTGTGAGTTTCTACATGCCTGGCTAGAACAATAACATATTTCAGCATTTCCCTATTACAGGTGTTAAATTAACTGGCTTTAGTTTCCTGTTTTCTGTCTCCCTCCATTCTTGAATAGTAGTGTCACCACTATTTTCCAGTCTGGTGAGATCTTTCCACAATCTCGAGAATTTTGGAAAATTGAAACTAATGCATCTACTATCTCAGTAGCTACTTCTGTTAAGACCCAAGCATTAAGTCAATGAAGACTTTAGGACTTGTCAGCTTCCAGTTTCAATAATTTTCTCTGAAAACCTTTCCCTGGTAATAACGGATTTAGGTTCCTCTTCTCCACTCACCTCTTTCTTCAGAATTATTTCTGAGACACTATTTTTATCCTTGACAGCAAAAACAGATGCAAAATATGTTCAATTTATCCATCATTTCCTTATTTGACTTTATTTTATTCATTCACGGAATGTGGGCATTACTGGCTAGGCCGGCATTTATTGTCCAGCCCTATTTGCCCAGACAGCAGTTAACAGTCAAACATTACTGTCGGCCTGGAGTTAGGTACAGGCCAGGCCAAGCCAAGTAAAAATGGCAACTTCCTTCCCTAAAGCACATTAGTGAATCAGATGAGTTTTTCCAACAATCAGCAATGTTTTCATGGTCATCATTAGATTTTTATTTCCATACTTTTGTTAAATTCAAATTCCACCATCTGCCATGCCAGGATTCAAACCCAGGTCCCTAATACATTCTCTGGGTCCCTGGTTTAATAGTCTAGTGATACTGCCACTAGGCCGTCACTTTCCCAGTCTCATTCTCGACACACTCTCATCTTCTGACCAGTCACTGATCTTTGTAGAAAGCCAAAGTAAATAACCTCATGACCATAAAATTTGAAAAGAGTTTACTGAACTTTCAACTGATACAAAAAGTCAATATATTGAAGAAACAACTCATTCCATCCTGATGAGCTAAACTATGGATAAAATTCAGCCCTGACAAACTACTGTCCTGTACTGCTTCTAAATAATTCTGTAAAAGATTTGCTGACAAGTTATGTCTTGTTTGTCATCTTCTGTTATCTTCACAAATACACCGTAGCTCATCTGAAACCACTGTAAAGTCCATCATCCAACTACACATTGTGCACTTTTCTTTCTGCTGCCCTCCACTTTAACCTTTAGCAGATCTCTACAGCTTTTCAGCTCTGATCAAATGGCCAAAATATTGGCATTTTCTTCTGTATGTTGTATTTTAAGAGTTCCCTTCCCTCTTACAATTTAAAACACTTATCTACTTTGATAAAAACTAAGGCTGTTTGATCTCTCAAATGGACTTTACCTTTACTACTCAATAAAATTCAAATCTTAAACAAAATACTGTCAATGAAATGTATTAGTAAGGACATAAGCTTAATCAATATTTCAGGCCTCTAAAATGGAGTAGGGTGCATTTAGAAATCAACTTATTTTTACATATGTGTAGAGTTAATAGATTTTAAACTATTGTAAATCTAAACTTGAAAACATTTACGAATCTAATACAATTAAAGTAGAACAACATAACATTGTACGACACTTACCTTCTAATACATTGTTACATTATTCAATTAAAAACAAACTGGAGACATTTGTTTGAATTGCGTATGATGTGCAATTTTCTGTCAACAGAACATATTGTATTTTACAAAACATGACTTGAAGAGTTTTCATAAATGCCTCAACGCTGTATATTAGCAGGACAGAAAGAGCAAGGATTCATCACCTTGACATTTCCATGAGTCCAGTACAAACAAAAAAGATAATATTCAATATGACAAATATAAAAAAAAATCTGCTTTCCAAACAGATATGCAATAATTAGTAGTGGTTTAACATTCAAACCAAAAGAGCACTAATTCCCCAACAAGTGATCAACTACACAGCCCAACTGCTATTATTACCAGGGGTCCCATCAGTTTTCAATTTGCACAAAAGTAGCTCTCTTTTGCAGTACACTATTTCAAAATTATTTTTGTGCCTATAGTGTGAACAGTGAACCAAAATGTTCAACTTTTAGTTCTATAATTTATTTTGTGATTCATTCTACACACAGGCCTACTTCTCTTACCACCACACTTTGCACATTGGCCTGTAATTAAGCATCACATGCTTTTTCACCTGGATGACTACAGGAGTTGGAAGGTCATATTGCGGCTGTGCAAGAAAATTGTTAGGCCACTTTTGGAATACTGCATGCAATTCTGTTCTCCCTGCTACAGGATGGATGTTGTGAAACTTGAAAGGGATCAGAAGAGATTTAAAAGGATGCTGCCAGAGTTGGAGGGTTTAAGCTACAGGGAGAGGCTGAGTAGGCTGGGGCTATTTTCCCTGGAGCATCAGAAGCTGAGGGGTGACCTTATAGAGATTTATAACATCATGAGGGGCATGAGTAGTGTAAATGGACAAGGTTTTTTCCTGGGGTGGGGGAATCCAAAACTAGAGGACATAGGTTTAAGGTGAGAGAGGAAAAGATTTACAAGAGTCCTAACAGGCAACTTTTTCACACAGAGGCTGGTGTGTGTGTGGAATGAGCTGCCAGAGGAAGTGGTGGAGGTTGGTACAATAACATTTAAGGCATCTGGATGGGTATATGAATAGGAAGGGTTCAAATGTTGGCAAACGGGACTAGATTAATTTAGGATATCTGGTCAGCATGGACAAGTTGGACCAAAGGATCTGTTTCCATGCTGTACATCTCTATGACCCTATGACACCATGTGACTAAATGCCACATGATTAAAATCCATTCAGAGTTGGCAACTTAAGGTACACATCTTTGTAAAAGATAGCAATTCTTTAGAAGTGCTGTTGCCTCAGCTGTTGTGACTCTCATCCATGCATTTGTTACCTCCACACTTGTCTATTCAAATTGCCTCTCATCTTACATGCACTGTAAACGGGACTTAAAATTGAATAGTGCTGCGGTTGATTCAAGTTCTCAGGTATTGAAGATTAATCTCCAGAACATTTGCAAGCAAACTGGGAAAGAAATCATTGTTTTTTTTTAAACAAAAGTTCACTTTTTAGGTTTTTTGAAGATTTTAGCTTTAATGTCAAGGTACTGGGGACTAGATTGGGGTGGTGGGGGGGAAGAAGACAGACAGTTTGACTGAGAATCCATTAGATAATGAAGAGTCTGTTTCTAATCCAATTAGCCCACGCAGGCAGAGAGTTGTAAGAATGGATATGTTAGATGATAAATATCAGAAACAGGGTAGAAGGGTTGAAAATATGTCCAACCAAAATTAGCAACTCTACTTCACAGCAGCTAAGTCCCAAGATGGACGAACTGCTGTCTATTTCTCTTGCTCTTTGTTTTCAGTGTGTCTTTCTGTTGCACTTAAGCATCTTAAAGAAGTGTTTGGGAAGATGTGCATGGTCCTGAGAGACAACAGAAGCATTTCAGAGCATAGCATCTAAGATGGCTTCTCTGGCAATAACAGAAGCTAAGAAAATATTCAGCGTCTTCAATGAATAGGATTCAAGAAATGTATGTACAAAGTCTACTGGGGCAAGGGCTGATGTCTCTCCAATTTCCAATAACCATGTACACATTCCTGATTCAAAACAATGGAAACAGCTTCAAAATGCTATCAGCATTCAAAAGAAACCTGCCACAAAAAAAAACTAGTTCCAGAACAAAGGCCTATATCCAGTAAAGTGAATAAATTATTTTATGTTGCTCTAAATTTGCAGATCACTGTTTTAAGATCATATTTTGCATTTCAATTTGATCCATAAAAATGAAGAACCAATAGCCTGAAGTCTGACATCTGAAAACCGGTGGCAACAATATTTTAATGCAATGTGGCTTGTCACGGCTTTGTCTGCAGTTAAACCCAGTGTTCTCTAGGAAATTCTGCTCGACATATTTTTGTTCACTTTACAGCATTTTGAGGATAAGAAAAATAGGTAACGTAGAAACCCCTGTCTATTAGTGAAAGGAAGTACTATCCTTCTGATCAGCCAGTCAATCCGATTGGCTAGCAGCTGCACAAGTGTGGCAGTGCCTTAGTTCCAGTAGTTGGCGTTGAGAGGACAGGAAAAGAAAGTCTCTGGGTCTTAGGCCAAAGAAGAATCCTAGAGCATGCTACCAATTTTGACACCTTCCATCAACAACATAATGGAGATCAGCTTGGTGGTGGGCAGGAAGTGTTGGGCTAACTACATGACTTATTTTACATGGTGCTCTACTGAAAACACACGAATTCAGCACTTGAACTTTATATAGTACTCAGAAGGTGTTATAACCAACATTTCATCAAAATTTAACATCACCATTTTAAAATTTCATCATCACAGAAATAAATGCCAGTGCTGGATTAATTTTTTTATGGCAGCAATGAGCTTTGCTGCTCTCCTCCTGCCCCCATGCCCCCACCCCCCTTCCCATCCATACCCATGCAATCTGTTTTTTTACCTTGTGGCTTTTATTTCTTCACCTGTTACAAACCAAGTCCAGATGTACTGGATCCTGCTCAATACATTATATGTTTCTAGTATTAAAGGCTCATAACAGTATGTTGAAGGCTGAATTATATACTCAAGTCATAATCTGTAGCTATAAGTGGCTTGAGTGAGGAAGGTAGGTGGGGGTGGGGTTAAAAAAAAACTTTGTCCTCGTGAACACTTTCCAATTATCCACACTACAATCACAGACTGGATTTGACACAGCTATGATACTCCAATTACTATTAACAAATCACAAACCAAGACACTTATTTTGAGGGACATGGAAGTTTCCAAAAGTTGGAAAGAAGGAAAAGCTGATGGGGGTAGGAGGGAAAAAAGGAAAAAGTTGGAATGTTAACGATATAACTCTTCAAAGACCAGCATCCCATCACCAATCACCCTTTACTTATAAATGCTTAGCCTTTGACAACACCATTGCCTCTCACTGAGTTAGGCAAACAGGGGATCAATATCCCTGACATTCACCCTTTTATGTCAGCTAGATCTTCCAGATTCTATCAGATTAACAGCCCCAATCAGGGAACTCATATTCTACAATGTCCAGCTAGCTGACCTCATTACAAACATTACATCCGTTTTGCTCCAAGTCCACGGACACAGAACAGTCCGAGTCCTTTGAGAGCTTCCTGGAGCTTTTTAACACCGGGTCAGGTTCCTCCAGCTCAGAATCCCATAAAGGAGGCATGTAACGAATGAGACCTGGCCTCTTTTGTCTGGAGTGATACGGTAGACTTTCACTCCCTTCTTCCAGAGGCAGAAGCGTCAAGGCAGCTTGTTCCTTCATGTTGATCTCTGATTCAGAAGACTCAACGACATTTGATGGAGAGAATGAATCAATGAGTCTTTGAGGTACTTCTGAAAGCTCTCAGGGGCTGGGCAAGTTTTGCTCCCACAGTCTGTAAATTTGCAGGCTTCAACTAGTCCACAAGCTTATTCAGGACAGTTGCACCTACCCAAACTTTAAAAGTCACTGGTCCCGATCTTACATCAATCATGCCTATTATCTACGAGGAACCATTTGCCACGATTCTTGCACCAAACTTTGTCCCCTATATCAAACTGTACCTCTTGCTTGGCACAGTCTTGGGTCCAGCATTGGAGTTCCTAGTGGTACTTTCCCCCCAAGTCCAGGAAAATCAGACTTAGCCTGGCACAGAGTCGTCCATCCAGGAGCATCTCTGCCGTGCCTCTGTAGTTGTATGTGGGGTGGGTCTATAATCAAACAAGAACCATGATAACACGGTATCTAGTGACGCTACAGGCTGTTTCTTCAGTCCAGCCTTCAAAGTTTGAACAGCTCTTTCTACCAAGCCATTGGATGATAGGTGGTATGGAACAGTGCTAATATATTGAATCCCATTTGACTTTTAGTAGTAACTAACGTCCCTCCCGGTAATGAATGGCCCATTATCTATGACCAATACCTCTGGGATTCATGTGTCACAAAAGATGTGCTCAATTTTTCTGTCATCGCTCCAGTGTTTGACAAATGGAATCTATACACACCTAACCACTTTCAGTGGCGTCTACAATAACTAAAAACATTGTATTCATGAAAGGATCTGCATAATCGACATGGAAGCAAGTCCAAGGTTTATCCAACCATTCCCACAGATGTGGGTGAATTACTGGCAGTAATTTTTGTCCTCAGATGACACTCTGGGCACTGTCCCATCAACACAGCTATATTTGTGTCTAAGCTTGGTCACCAGACATAATTCCTTGCCAACATCTTTATTTTGGAGATCCCCTGGACAACCCTGGTAGAATTCAGCCAGTGATGGCGACCTTTGCTCAGGACATTCACGCTCGCTGCCCATAACAATATGCTGTCCTCTACCGTGAGCTTGTATCTCTGGGTCCAATGGCTTCCCCCATTAATACCAATTGTTTCAGTTTGGAAAGGACTGGATCTTTCAGTGTTCAAAGTCTGATACTGAAACCTGTGACTGATGGTATGTCCAGAAAATTTAATGTTATGACAGATTCTTCCATTGGGGGTACCACAGGTGGTATATCTACTAATAGAAGATAGGTCAATGCATCCGCATTCACTACTCAGCCACCCGGATGGTGTTCTCATTTGTAATTACAAGCACTTAATATTACAGCCCACTGTAATGCAGCCCAAAGATACGTGTAGCACTGCTTTATTCTCTTTAAGCAGACCAAGTAGGGTTTGTGTTCCATGATTATCATGTATTTTCATCCATTAACGAGTTCGCAGAATTTTCCGATTCCAAATATGACTGCCAATCCTTCCTTTTCTATTTGGGCATATTTGTGCTCTGCATTAGCCAAAGTCCTGGATACATAAGCTTCTTCGCATTCCTCTCCATTGGGCCACCTATGAGCTAATACCACCCCAATGCCATACAGGAAAGCATCACATGTCAATACCAGATCTTTCTTGGGATCATTGTGTTTCAACACTATTAGAGGATGATAGTTGTTTCTTTACTTCATCGAGAGCTAGGGCTTAATCTATGAGACTATTTCAAAGGCTTACCCTTTCTTAGGAGGTGAAGCAATGGTTCCGGGATGAATGCTAGGTTGAGAATGAGGTTTCCATTACAATTTACCAGACCCAGAAATAACCTAAGCTAGACGGACGCAGGGGCCAGGGTACCTTTGATCTCCCTCACTTTATCTTCCAATGGGTGTAACCTGGTCTGGTTGACCCTGTAGCCCAAGTAGGTCACTTCGTTTTTCCCTTCGCTAGCATACATTTTCCTTGGAAAAACATCTTAGGTCAATATCCAAGTTCTAAGTGTTCCTTATTAGTTTTTCCTGTTGTTATCAGGATGCCACCTAGGTAAATGGCAACCTGAGGTAGACCTTGCAGAATGTTCTCTATCATCTGCTGAAAAATTGAACAGGCTGATGATATGCCCAATGGCAGTCTTGTAAATTGAAACAAACCCTTATGGATATTAATTGTAGCATACTTCTGAGAATCCTGGTCTAAACACAATTGCAAGGAGGAATGACTTTTGTCAAGCTTCATGAAGGACAAAGCTCCTGCCAGCTTTGCATATTTAGCCAACTGTGAAATATGGTTTACTGTTTGTTTAAAATCCCCATAAAGGCGAACTGACCCATCGGGCTTCAAAAATTGGTACGACCGGTGCTGCTCATTCTGCAAATTGGACTGGTCTGGTCTGATCATTCTTTCACTTTCCAATCTTCAGCTTCTACTTTTACCCATAAGGCAAATGACACTGGACTGGCCTTGCAGAATTGCTTCCTGGTCAACATGCAAAGTCACTTTGGTTTCTCTGATAGTCCCTAGACCTTCCTGCAAAACCTGCAGTATTTAAATTAGGACTTCATGGAACAGCAGCAATTTTCTAATCAGAAAATGTTGAGCCAATGTAGCTAAATCACTTGCATTCAATTTTGCCCAATTAATATTGGGCTTGAGCCTTCTACTACAATTACTGGTAAGCGAACCAGCTGCCTTTCAATAGGCACTGGAACAGAGATTATACCCTTAATTTGCAAAAGCTCCCCCCTACAGGTTCTCAACCTAAGCCCGGAGTCCACAGTAAATTTTATTAAAAATGTGTTCTGCTATCATTGATATGGCCGTGCCTGTATCAACCTCCACTTAAATTGGATGACCATTTCACCAGATGTCTACCTTGACTGGTTCTGATTTGAACGTCACTAGGCAATTTAACCATTCAACCGAGATTCAGGTGGAGTTTCCAGGGTATGCAGCCCCTCCTGGATACCAGTTGACAAATTAACTTACTCCATTTAAGTCTAGTAAGGCTCTAATGCTGTTCCCAATCCGCATATCAACAACAAATTGTAACAGGCTGAGACTTAGCTCTGATTTTGGGTTTGGCTGTGAACCAACCTAGAGTTACTCTTATCAGGATATTTCCTGAATGAGGCTACGCAGTTGCCTGGGCTCAGGAGAAGCTGCAGCTCCACAGGCAATCAGGAGATTGCTCATTTTTAATCTGTCACAATGTCATCTGCCTGGAAAATATAATACATTCTTTCCACATAATGGACTCAGTTCTGAACAGCAAGGTCAAATTTCCAAAAAAGAGCACGATGTCAGAAAATACTTACCCCTAACTTCAACATGACTGCTGCGAGTTTCTTCAGCATCTTGGTTTAGTCTTGTTGCCACTGAAATAACTCTTCAAAGGCCAACATTGCATTACCAATCACCCTTTATTTACAAATACATAGCCTTTGACAACCGTACTACCTCTCACAAAGTCAGGCATTTAGGTGTCCAATACCCCTGACATTCTACTTTTTTTTTTAAGCCAGGTCTCCCTGTTTGGACCAGATTAACAGCCCCAATCAAGAACTGTTCATATTCTCTAAGCTCCAGCTGACTGACCTCATTACATTTAACCTCATACCTAAATAAAGTGTTAACTGTGGTGATCACTTTTAAAAGGTGTATCTGCAATATTAACATTCTGAGCAGGGTATCTTGTATTTAAACAGCTGTGATTTTTGTTGGTAGAATTGGCAAGGCCTTCATCACTCTGGGGAAAAACGCCATCTTGCACAGGGTTTCCCATTCCATAAAGGGGACTGTGCTCTAAGAATGTGCAAGATGACCAGTATCTATTCTATTTTACTAAATTCTAAATGCACGCAGTGAATACTCCATTTTTATTTAAAAGAACACTAACTGAGGGACGAACTTGGTAGTTTGAAATTATAACTGATCTGTTTCAGTTTAAAAATAAATTCAGTTCTTAAGTGACTAATTACAAACTTGTAAAATCTATTTTCTCTAATACCACAATATATTTTGCATCTTGTAAAATGTGCTGCAATGTAATACAGCAATATCATAATCTTTCAACATTTTAATACATGAGTTGTGTAGCAACATCAGTCACACTAGTTTAAAAGCCACAAAGACAATAGTTTGAAGTGTTCAGATAAAATTTTACAGTTCACATTATATGCAATCTGTTTTCTCTTCAGGAGAAAAGGTCTTTGTTGAAGAAAAAAAACATGTAAATTTCAACATACACAAGGTATTTCATGCAATTTGATGTCACCCAAAGGCTGGCAATTACTAACTGTATAATCCCATGTTAAAATAATGGAACATGCATGAAACTAGTGTGGGCGAACTGATAGATGAGAATCCAGCAGTTTCTATGCACGTGGCTCCTGCCTCAATAAGCCATAGTACAACAAAACTACTTTAACAACTTGGAGGTAGTAAGAATTGCCGATGCTGGAGTCAGAGATAACACAGTGTGGGATTTCCGAAGAAGGGTGCCGACCTGAAAAGTCAGCTTTCCTGCTCATCTGATGCTGCGTGACTTGCTGTGTTCCTCCAGCTCCACACTGTGTTATCTCTACTTTAACAACTTGGTTTTGATTAACCATTGCAACCTTATAATTTCAAAAAGTGCAGAACAGAAATATATATAATATATACACTTAACTGGTCAATTGATACAACTATTTTAAGTACATTCTTTCTCCACTGTTTTTTCATCATTAATACTTTCTTTGCTGTTTTTGCTGTACAAAACAAACATATCAGTAGTAGTCTAATCTGCATTTTACAAAAGCCCAATATTTTCCTTACATCTTCAATTCAGGGAAGGTGTGGCTAAATTATGGACTATATTACAGGTCAATCTTTAATTATCCGGTGCAGTTTAAGAGTGGAACTGGTGTTACCAGTTCCCTCATTCACTTCTACCTCTGGAAGGTCAAACTTTTCCACCAGTGGCAACTTTTCTATGCAAGATCTGAAGAATATAGGTTCAACTGATTCCGCAAATATAAAACAGCATTTGCATTTATATTGCACCTTAAATTTGTTAAAATCTCCCAAGGTACTTCAAAAGGACCGTATTAAGAAAAAAAACTCCATGACGGAGAGGAAGCAATTACGGCATTGCCAGAAATATAGTCAAAGAGGTAGATTTTAAGCAGTTTTAGAGGAGGAGGAGACACAGGCAGTGATAGAAAAGAATTTAAAGACAGAATTCCAGAATGTAAAACCTAATTGACTGAAGCAACAACTGTTAATGGTGGAGAAGGAACTATGGGCTACATAAGAGCCCTGGAGCATGTTATCCTTGGCAATTCAGGTAGGCAGGGTGGAGGTGGGAGGCTCAGGCATCTCTGGAGGTCTCAGCATCACCACATGTACAGTCACAGTTTTCTCCTACGAAGGCAAAGATTCTTTCCTCACTGTAGGTGAGGAAATGGATATCAGGCATCCTACCACATATGTAAGCACTATCTGCCTTATTGTGGGATGTTTTCTCCTGGATTGAGCCAAAGGATGCAATTGAAAGAGGAGAGTAAATGGTACAGTTGTTAGTGCTGGTGCAGGTGGAGAAAAGGTGGTGAGGTGTCCCAAGTGACTAAGTAGGAAGCCCATAGAACATGCAGTGTTAGCAATGTTGGGGGTAGGGGTGGGGATGCAGTAGCAGGGAGTGTAAGGTTGCAGAAGATGTTGGCACTTATCCTGGAGGACTGAAGGTGGTCATTAATTTTCTTTCTGAATTGCTGTGCATTGCCCTAAACAATGGAGACTGCATTGTCCAGGGTGGTAACTTCGGATCAGGCTGGCAGGGTCTGGTACTGTGGTCTCCTCTGTTGGTTCCAAGAAAAGACCACCCTGTTTACCACCCTGCCCACAAAAACTTCCAGGTCCCAGCTGGTGAAATGGAATGCCAACTTCCCCCATCAGCCATCTCTGAGGCAATTCTTCACAAAAATAGATTATGCAGTATTTACGCTCAGGGGCATGATCATGCTTGACATGGTGCACAGCTGCATTTTAAGTATCGCACTATGAATCCGGGAAGATCCCAGCAATGAAGAGTACGTCTGGCACTGCTAAGTGATGATAGCATGAGTGGGGGAACATAAAAGTAAGCTGCAGGCAACTGCATGAGAAACCTTCCATGTAACTCCTTGAAACTGACTCAGCCATTTTCAGTAAAATTCAGCCCAATATAAACAAACCAATATTTAACAATTTGTCACTCTGCATCCCATGATGTACATTTACCTCACGTCCAGTACACACAGCAGATTTCAACATTTACATATTCCCTTAGTTCACTCAAACTAGCTGCTTTAACCTCAGGGAAATACTACATTTCTGGAAATAGCTCAATTGTACATGAACTGTTGATGCAGAGCTGAGCAAAACACACCAAGAAACCTTCAGCTTTGACAATGAATTGTACCGATTTAGATTTCTCACTGACTGCATAGGACCTATGATTTGCTTAAACACTCATGGACTTGAGGATGAGGTTAAAAAAGCAGCCAATATATTTCCACTTGCTATCCCATATCACCAAACCACCCCATTCTCTATCTCAATATGGTAAGGAAAGTATTAGTTTTAAATGTAATGGTTCATGTTCTAAATTAGTTTGTCTACTTTCCATGAATTCTAAATGCACTGGCTCAAGAGATGTGATCACCAAATTATGCACCACAGAAACCATAAATGTATTTTTCAGATAATTCAACAAGTAACAATTCCAAATAAAAGTAAAGTCATAGAATCATAGAGACATACAGTATGGAAACAGACACTTCCATCTAACTCGTCCATGCAGACCAGATATTCTACAATAATCCAGTTCCATTGGCCACCATTTGGCCCATATCCCTCTAAAAGCTTCCTATTCATACACCCATCCAGATGCCTTTTAAAGGTTATCACTGTACTAGCCTCCACCACGTCCTCTGGCAGCTCATTCCATGCATGTACCACCCTCTGCGTGAAAAAAGTTGCCCCTTAGGTCCCTTTTAATTTTTTCCCTTCTCACCTTAAACCTTGACTATTCACCCTATCCATGCCCCTCATCATTTTATAAACTTCTATCAGCCACTCTTCAGCCTCCAAGGCTCCAGGGAAAATAGCACCAGCCTATTCAGCATCTCCCTATAGCTCAAATGCTCCAACCCTGGCAAAATCCTTGTAAATCTTTTCTGAACTGTTTCAAGTTTCACAACATCATTCCTATAGTACTTTTACAACAGACTATAACTGTCCTTTAAATGTAGATATAAGTATGGGTAACTTTACATTTTACCCTGACGTGGTGCATCTAACTAAGTTCCAGAGTTCCCTGGCACTTGTCCATATTCACTGAGAATTGGACTTCAACACAAGGCTATTTATGATTATTACCAGTATCACAGATTTTAAGCTATTAAAGCCTTAAATGGCTACACCACAAGTAATAAGTTGAAAGAACACACCAAAACAAATAAGATAACGCTAGTGGATTTATCACAATGTATTAGTAGGGTTCCACCTTTGGGATTAGATAGACATTCAGTCAACCTAACGAGAGGATGATCCATGCCAGATTTTGTCAGAGCAACACCAAAGTGCCTTGTGTTCATCATTCTCCTGTGCTTATGCTATCCAATCACTTAATTCTCTTTCAGGCAGGTTTGAAAAGAAAACCTCAGTCCTCTGAAATTCATTTTCAGATTCCTTCAGTAGTACTTGTAGTATCATTTGAACACATACATTTGATTATGGCACAGGGCGGGGGGAAAGAGAGCGAGGTGAGGGAGGGAAGAGAGAGAGAGAGAGAGAGAGACACACACAGGAAGAAGGACACGTCAGATGGGTAGAAACAGTGATCAGTGTCAGAAATACCAAAATGCATCCAACATGCAAAGAACCGAATCCAAAATACTGGTACAAATCAGTGCATCTATGTTCTTAGTGGCCTGGAAGAAAACAATAAAGACAAAATACTTTCTACACTTTTGATAATTTGTCTATTAATGAAATTCATACTGGACAAATTTTAATGACCACTGGATATATTTAAAGCGCAAACTTTTCTGAAAAAACTAGTAAAGTGCACGTAATCTGAATGAGTTCAGACTTCACTATTGCCTCAGAGCGCCAGCAATCCGGGTTTGATTCCAGCCTTGGGAGACTGTCTGTGTGGAGTTTGCACATTCTCCCCGTGTCCGTGTGGGTTTCTTCCGGGTGCTCCACTTTCCTCCCACAGTCCAAAGATGTGCAGGTTAGGGTGGATTGGCTATGCTAAATTGCCCATAGTGTCTCGGGTGGGAAATACAGGGATGGTGTAGGGTGTGGATCTGGGTGGGATGCTCTTCGGAGGATCGCTGTGGGCTTGATGGGCCAAATGGCCTGCATCCGTAGGGATTCTATGATTCAATGATTCAATATCCAAAGTTCTACATTCTACCAGTTAAAGTGCCCAAGTAGGAACCATTGTGGAAATTTCCTATGCAATAAATTGTATCATAAAAGGTTCTATCAATTTCCAATACAGTAAAACAAAAACATTAGCTGCCAAATGCACAGGTAGACCTCAATGGGTTTGAAATGATTCATGAATTATTCCTACTAGAATCAAAACAAAAACAAATGTAAATAAATTCAGTGGAAATACATACAGCTGATTTGGCAGCATTATGCGGTGTATATGGTTTAAAATCAAATAAAATATACTTATCATTTAAAAATAGTAAGAACTGCCGATGCTGGAGTCAGAGATAACAGAGTGTGGAACTGGAGGAACACAGCAAGCTAGGCAGCATCAGAGGAGCAGGAAAGCTGACATTTTGGGTCGGGACCCTTCTTCAGAAATGGGGGAGAGAGAAGGGAGCTCTGAAATAAATCGAGAGGAGGTGTGGGCAAGATAGGTGAATGCAGGTAAGCAGTGGTGGAAATTGGTCAGTGAGGTAGGAGGAGCTAATAGGTGGGAGAGAAAGTGGACAGGTTGTGTCAGGTCAATGAGGCGGGGATGAGAGGGAGGCTTGACCTTCCAGTCACGAACCACTTCAACTCCCCCTCCCACTCCCTGGACAACATGTCCATCCTGTGCCGCCTCCAGTGTCACAATGATGCCACCTGGAAACTGGAGGAGGAGCACCTCATATTCCACCTTGGGAGCCTACTACCCCAATGGTCTCAATGTGAGCTTTACTGGTTTCAAAATCTCCCTACCTCCAGCCTCATCCCACGTCCAAGCCTCCCTCTCATCCCCACCTCCATGACCTGACACAACCCGTCCATCTTCTCTCCCACCTATTAGCTCCTCCCACCTCACTAATCCCCACCACTGCCTACCTGCACTCACCTATCACCATCCCACCTATCTTCCCCAGCCCCACCCCTCCTCTCCATTGTTATTTAACAAGCTTTCTCCCTTACCAAAGCTGTACATTAATAGGTTTAGATCCCAAATCATGACAGAAGAGGAACATAAGACGTTCATTTCACTTTCAGACCATTCTTAGATGAAAGATTTTATATCAAGTGCGTACATTTTTTCTCAACCAAGCACCATGACTGACATCTGAATTTTTTTTCTGAAAGTTCATCCATCATTTGACTGAATGCATAATTCAAAAACAAGTCAGCTTGAAAGTAGCTTTGATAAGCAGGTATTCATACATGAACTGCTTTTTCTTCCCGAATACTCTCTTAACCTACATCTGAATGCCATGAAACTATCGCCTCAAATAAGTATGAAATGTTCAATGTGCATTACTATTCTCCAGGTTTCTATAAATTTTACACTTAATTCTTTTATTATTATTCCCCACTTCACAATGGAGATTGCTTAAAATTATAGAACTCTTACAACTGCTTCTAGCATGTATTTTAATGCCTGAATGATAAACTTTGCACATCTCCTTGGACACAATGCTCCCCCAAGGAAAATTAAAGGCTGTAAATAGCAATCTATCTGAAGCTCAAAATGCCCTTTGCCTGGGCTTTTAAATAATTCCATCATGCTGAGAATCCTAATTACCTGTTGTCCAACAAATACATTTCCAATTGTATCAAAGCAACGGTAAAGACCTTAGCTTTTGCCTTCATTCTTTTTGGGTAAAGCAGTAACCAGGGCAAGACTCAAAAACTGACCAGAATCATTAATGACAATCTTACAACAGCCCAGTGGATGCCTTTCAAAAGGACAGGATTAATACTCTAACCTACAATGTAGAAAATTTATTTTCACAAATACATGCTGTTATCCTTTATTCCAACTTTGTCTCCCTCTCCCCAAGCAAATACTTTAATCTATTTCACATTCAAAAACATAACAGTTGCAGTCACATTCTTCTAAGTTAATAAGTGAAGCAAAAAATGATTTTACTTTGAAATTCACCTCACCAAATATTTTAACAATACAAAAAAGAACACATTCGTAATTCGGATCAAACTATGAAAGTATAAGATATGGTTTTCAGGCTCTAAAAAGAATATCCGTAAACAGACAATTTGCAGAATTACACACTACTTCATATCAAACTCAATTTGAAAGGGTTCTATAATGAAATACCCTACGTTAAAACAAAGCCTGCTTTTCCCAACATATTTAGGCAGCACACTGCACTAATTGTGAAAAACAAAACTCAGCAATGGCTGCAACTGAAGCATGAAATCTTGTATAAAGGCACAAGCTACTTAATCAATGGTTGTTAGAAACTGATCATTCCTGAAATATCAGAAATCAATGAACTCAGTTAACATCACAGTGAGAAAACCACACAAAAAAACTTCAGGTAACAATAGTCTGTGCTGGCAAAAAATGCAGAAGATCAAATCCCACCTCCTGATTTGTCTTTCCCGGGAACAGTCCTAAATTTAGAAGTACAGCAATAACAAAAAAGTGCAGTATCTCTCTAGTCCACTTTGTTTTCGGCTTCTTTGGAGTCACAACTTAAAAGAACACGACAAGGAAGAATTTCAAACAGAGCTGTGGTATCATATTTACTCTTCCAGTCTTGGACTGTCCTTGTTTTCCCGTCAGGTCTAATTTACATATGCCTGTGAAAGCACATGAGATGAGGAAACTGGCTGATGATTGGAGAAATCCTTCAGCTATTTAACTCTTTAAAGTGTTGTTTAAGGTAACTCAAAGTTAAAGCTAATGGAAGTATTGTCGTTAGCAATTGCCAACATTAGATCTTCTTTGCCTAGTCTGTTTAAAGAATTCTCAAATCTCTGAAAATTATCTTTCTATTTTACACTTTATCTGAACAACTCGCAGGTGCACGGACTTGAAATAAGGTTGCTAGTCACAGGATTTATAAAAAGTTATTTTTCAACTACCTTCGTCTTATGTTAGTAGTATTATAAAGTTAACTTCCATATGTCCAAAAATAACCCTCAGACATAGTCAGAATATGTTAGCTGCAAATTAAAACCAACAATAATTAAAAAATAGCATTTGTATTACTATAAGCAGCTTTCTAGCAGAAGCAACCATCCAAAGCCCTTGCCATAATGCTGTCTATACCACCTATTTACAAGTGTTAACATGCATCTTTGCTTAAACCTGTTCATGCACATCCAGGTTGTATTAGCTGGATCATTGTAAGCCCTGCTTTACATCCAACTACAGGGATTCTGCTATAACGCGATAGTTGTGTTCCTGCACAACATCGAGTTATATAAAATCATGCTTTAGAAATAACACAGCCAATGAGAAAAGCAGGGTTGGGGGAGACCACCAAAAACAAAATCACTCCAAAGCCTGACACAAAGAATAGCACAGTTTGAATAAAGGTTTAATTCATCTCTAATAATGAAATAAAAGTAAATTTAACATGTTATCTTGAAAAAAAATGTCAAGATGAGTTAATGGGGAGGAGGTTTTGAGGTTGATCTGTTGTGAATGCAGGGGCTGAGGGTCGTCATCATCACCACCTTTCGGTGCAGTTGTGGTTGCAGGATCAGGGTGAAAAAGTTAATCCAGAAGTGGATGGCTGTGGGTAATTGTCTTCTGACTGTTTCTTGGAGGTTGGCTTAAAAAAGAAGCCCAGTTTTTGCTACTTTGCCCTTTTTCTTCTTTCATGAAGAAGCTGTTCATAGGGGGCCAAATAAGATCTTATTTCACGAACTGTACCCTGGTGCATTCTGCATTGTAATTGTTGTCCTCTAAGAGCTGCAACTGCTTGTCAATTTCCCTCAGGACAGAAGACAAAACAGAAGTGGAAAGCTTTCGTGGTACTGCAGCCTGGACTTCATCTTCTCCATTTCCAGCTTCCACGACCCCTTCAGCAACAAGTTGTTGTAGATCAGTTGTAGAGAGGTCTTCACAGTGGGACTCAAGCAGCTTTTCAACATCCTCACTCTCCATTTCTTCAAATCCAACTTGCTTTGCAAGATCAACACAGCATTCATTGATTCTTGGGAGCTCCTCTGATGATCAAAGGTTTTAAAATCTTGAAAAAAGTCTGGGAGAAGCTTCCACCAAACTGCATGCAAGCAGTCCTTACTGACATCACTCCAGGCCTCCACGATAATGTCAATGGCATTCTGCATGTTAAAGCTCTTCCAACACTGTCTTTATCCCCCTCACTGGCTGTAATCAGCCTCTTAAATGTGCATCTTAAATAATAAGCTTTAAAAGCTGCTATTGCACCCTGGTCCATGGGTTGAAGGAGAGAGGTTGGAATCGACGGAATCGCACAGTAGCCAACACAAGTTCGCATTTTAGAAATAGTGTCCTCCTATTAGTCAGTCACGTTATAGCCAATTAATTTTTGTGCAACTACCCTGATGATGGGACAGATGTCTTTTTCTATTAAACATCTGAGGATTTAAGAAACCTGCAGTAAATGCTTAAAATCATCTTTATTTTCAGAGACTTGAATTTCTTCATTATTGAATATACTTCAAAAGCACTTAGTTGGCTGTAAAGTGCTTAGGATATTTGGTACAAGGCTATTTTTTCCATATCTTCCGATTCCATATTCTTTTGCTTCTTAACTTTGAATTTTAATTAATGGGAGTAGCTCTGTCCGAATCTATTAAAAACAATGGCTGGAATTTTCCACTCCCTCAAACGGCATGGAAAGAAAGTTGCGAAAGTACTGTAGAAAAGGTAAAATAAGATTCTCAAGAGTAAGAACTTCTAAACTCTTCGTTAGAGCTTAAATAGTAAGTGCTGAATCTCATTAATGAGCAGGGATTATCATGTATTTGCATCTTATTATTAGCTGAACTTGGCTCATTCCTTCCCTGAAAAACCTGATGGCACGAATTCCCAAAATAAAAGTCAGAGCAGTTGCCTGGCCGCAGCAACTCATCGCTTGCTTCAGGCAATTCCACTTTCACCGTCGTTTCCCTACACACTTTATGCTTTTTCACCCTTCGTCAAAACAAGTAGACATCACTAAATTATCAACCTCACCCAATTATCATACCTACTTTTGCACCAACATAGAAACACCACTTTAATCCGTAAGGAAATAGTAGGAACTGCAGATGCTGGAGAATCCGAGATAACAAGGTGCAGGGCTGGATGAACACAGCAGGCCAAGCAGCATCATAGGAGCAGAGAGGCTGACGTTTCGGGCCTAGACCGTTCACCAGAAAAGGGGGAGGGGAAGGGGGTTTTGAAATAAATAGGGAGAGAGTGGGAGGCGGATAGAAGAGGGATAGAGGAGAGGATAGGTGGAGAGGAAACAAACAGGTCGAAGAGGCGGGGATGGAGCCAGGAAAGGTGAGTGTAGGTAGGGAGTTAGGAAGGGGATAGGTCAGTCCAGGGAGGACGGACAGGTCAAGGGGGCGGGATGAGGTTGGTCGGTAGGAGATGGAGGTGCGGCTTGAGGTGGGAGGAGGGGATAGGTGGGAGGAAGAACAGGTTAGGGAGGCAGGGACGAGCTGGACTGGTTTTGGGATGCGGTGGGGGGAGGGGAGATTTTGAAACTTGTGAAATCCACATTGATACCATTGGGCTGCAGGGTTCCCAAGCGGAATATGAGTTGCTGTTCCTGCAACCTTCGGGTGGCATCGTTGTGGCACTGCAGGAGGCCCAGGATGGACATGTCGTCTGAGGAATGGGAGGGGGAGTTGAAATGGTTCGCGACTGGGAGGTGCAGTTGTTTGTTGCGAACCGAGCGTAGGTGTTCTGCAGAGCGGTCCCCGAGTCTCCGCTTGGTTTCCCCGATGTAGAGGAAGCCACACCGGGTACAGCGGATGCAGTATACCACATTGGCAGATGTGCAGGTGAACATCTGCTTGATGTGGAAAGTCTTCTTGGGGCCTGGGATGGGGGTGAGGGAGGAGGTATGGGGGCAGGTGTAGCACTTCCTGCGGTTGCAGGGAAAAGTGCCGGGTGTGGTGGAGCTGGAGGGGAGTGTGGAGCGGACAAGGGAGTCACGGAGAGAGTTGTCCCTCCGGAAAGCAGATAAAGGTGGGGAGGGAAAGATGTCTTTGGTGGTGGGGTCGGATTGCAGATGGCGGAAGTGTCGGAGGATGATGCGTTGGATCTGGAGGTTGGTGGGGTGGTACGTGAGGACGAGGGGGATTCTTTTTTGGTTCTTATTGCGTGGACGGGGTGTGAGGGATGAGGTGCGGGAGATGTGGGAGACACGGTTGAGGGCGTTCTCGACCACCGAGGAGGGGAAGTTACGGTCCTTGAAAAACGAGGACAACTGAGATGTACGGGAGTGGAATGCCTCATCCTGGGAGCAGATGCGGCGGAGGCGAAGGAATTGGGAATAGGGGATAGCATTTTTGCAGGAAGGTGGGTGGGAGGAGGAGTATTCTAGGTAGCTGTGGGAGTCGGTGGGCTTGAAATGAATATCGGTTTCGAGGTGGTTGCCCGATATGGAGACAGAGAGGTCCAGGAAGGGGAGAGAGGTGTTAGAGATGGTCCAGATAAACTTAAGGTTGGGGTGGAAGGTGTTAGTGAAGTGTATGAACTGTTCGAGCTCCTCGTGGGAGCACGAGGCGGCGCCGATACAGTCATCAATGTAACGGAGGAAGAGGTGGGGTTTAGGGCCGGTGTAGGTACGGAAGAGGGATTGTTCCACGTAACCTACAAAGAGGCAGGCGTAGCTTGGGCCCATGCGGGTACCCATGGCTACCCCCTTTGTCTGTAGGAAGTGGGAGGAATTGAAAGAGAAGTTGTTGAGTGTGAGGACGAGTTCGGCTAAGCGGATGAGGGTATCAGTGGAGGGGGACTGGTCGGGCCTGCGGGACAGGAAGCGGAGGGCCTTAAGGCCATCTGCATGGGGAATGCAGGTGTAGAGGGACTGGACGTCCATGGTAAAGATGAGGTGTTGGGGACCGGGGAATTGGAAGTTCTGGAGGAGGTGGAGGGCGTGGGTGGTGTCACGGACATAGGTAGGGAGTTCCTGGACCAAGGGGGAGAAAATGGAGTCTAGATAGTTGGAGATCAGTTCGGTGGGGCAGGAGCAGGCGGAGACAATGGGTCGACCAGGGCATTCAGGTTTGTGGATTTTGGGAAGGAGATAGAAGCGGGCAGTGCGAGGTTGGGGAACGATGAGGTTGGAGGCCGTGGGTGGGAGGTCACCTGAGGTGATGAGGTTGTGGATGGTTTGCGAGATGATGGTTTGGTGCTCAGGGGTGGGGTCATGATCAAGGGGGTGGTAGGAGGTGGTGTCGGAGAGTTGGCGTCCAGCCTCGGCGATGTAGAGGTCAGTGCGCCATACTACAACTGCGCCTCTCTTGTCCGCGGGTTTTATGGTGAAGTTGGGATTGGAGCGGAGGGAGCGGAGGGCTGCACGTTCTGCGGGGGAGAGGTTGGAGTGGGTGAGAGGGGTGGAGAGGTTGAGGCGATTGATGTCTCGACGGCAGTTGGAGATGAAGAGGTTGAGGGAGGGTAGGAGGCCTTGGGGTGGTGTCCAGGAGGAGGGGGTGTGTTGGAAGCGGGAGAAGGGGTCAGTAGAGGGAGGGTTAGGTTCACGGTTAAAGAAGTAAGCGTGGAGGCGGAGGCGGCGGAAAAACTGCTCTATGTCCAAGCGTGAGCGGTATTCGTTGATCTGTGGGTGGAGGGGGACAAAGGTGAGCCCTTTACTGAGGACTGACCGTTCGTCCTCAGTAAGGGGTCGGTCTGGGGGGGATGGTGAAGACTCGCTCCCAGGATGAGGCATTCCACTCCCGTACATCTCAGTTGTCCTCGTTTTTCAAGGACCGTAACTTCCCCTCCTCGGTGGTCGAGAACGCCCTCAACCGTGTCTCCCACATCTCCCGCACCTCATCCCTCACACCCCGTCCACGCAATAAAAACCAAAAAAGAATCCCCCTCGTCCTCACGTACCACCCCACCAACCTCCAGATCCAACGCATCATCCTCCGACACTTCCGCCATCTGCAATCCGACCCCACCACCAAAGACATCTTTCCCTCCCCACCCTTATCTGCTTTCCGGAGGGACAACTCTCTCCGTGACTCCCTTGTCCGCTCCACACTCCCCTCCAGCTCCACCACACCCGGCACTTTTCCCTGCAACCGCAGGAAGTGCTACACCTGCCCCCATACCTCCTCCCTCACCCCCATCCCAGGCCCCAAGAAGACTTTCCACATCAAGCAGATGTTCACCTGCACATCTGCCAATGTGGTATACTGCATCCGCTGTACCCGGTGTGGCTTCCTCTACATCGGGGAAACCAAGCGGAGACTCGGGGACCGCTCTGCAGAACACCTACGCTCGGTTCGCAACAAACAACTGCACCTCCCAGTCGCGAACCATTTCAACTCCCCCTCCCATTCCTCAGACGACATGTCCATCCTGGGCCTCCTGCAGTGCCACAACGATGCCACCCGAAGGTTGCAGGAACAGCAACTCATATTCCGCTTGGGAACCCTGCAGCTCAATGGTATCAATGTGGATTTCACAAGTTTCAAAATCTCCCCTCCCCCTACCGCATCCCAAAACCAGTCCAGCTCGTCCCTGCCTCCCTAACCTGTTCTTCCTCCCACCTCAAGCCGCACCTCCATCTCCTACCGACCAACCTCATCCCGCCCCCTTGACCTGTCCGTCCTCCCTGGACTGACCTATCCCCTTCCTAACTCCCTACCTACACTCACCTTTCCTGGCTCCATCCCCGCCTCTTCGACCTGTTTGTTTCCTCTCCACCTATCCTCTCCTCTATCCCTCTTCTATCCGCCTCCCACTCTCTCCCTATTTATTTCAAAAAGCCTTCCCCAGTCATTGAGGCACGTTGTATGTGTTTTCTTTGGTACTGGGTTGACAGTGGTCTTCTTGAAGCAGGTGGGGATTTCAGTTTGTAGCAAGGAGAGATTAAAGATGAGAGCAAATACTCCAGCTAGCTAGTCCACACAGGATCTAAATGCACATCTGGGGACTCCATTTGGTCCAGTCACTTTTCGTGGGTTCACTTTCAAGAAGGCCGATCAGATATCTGCAGTCGCGACTGAGGAAACAGGTACGTCCAAGGCTGTCGGACCAGGTGCCACTGTTTCACTGACCTTCTGCTTGAATCAAGTGTAAAAAGCATTGAGCACATCAGTGAGTGATGTATTTTTGTCCGCTGTTCTGTTCTGCTTCATTTTGTGGCCCATTATATCATGTAGACCAACCTAACACGTGGTTAGTTTGGGTCTCTAACTTCATCCTGTATTGTCTCTTGGCATCTCTAATGGTGTTGCAGAGGTCATGTCTGGATTTCCTGTGAAGGTCTGGATCATCTAACTTGAACACCGCATGCTTGGCCTTCAGCAGGCAATGGATTTCCCGGTTCATCCATGATTTCCAGTCGGGGAACAAACAGATTGACTTCTTTGGTATGCAGTCCTCGACACACTTGCTAATGAAGACCTTGACGGTGGTGGCATACTCATCTTGATTGGCCGCTGAATTCCTGAATATGGACCAATCCACTGATTCCAAGCAGTCCCGCAGAAACTCTTCTGCTGCCTCAGACCAGCATGCTATACTGGGTCCTCTCATTTCAACTTCTGCTTGTAACTTGGGGGGAGGAACACAGCGTCGTGGTATGATTTTTCAAAGTGCGGGCAGTGTATGGAGCAGTAGACGTCTTTGATGGTTGTAGCAATGGTCAAGGATATTCGGTCCCCTGGTGGGACAGCAAACACGTTGATGGTATTTTGGTAGCACTCTTGAGGTTGGCCTGGTTGATAAGGCCTCGGGGTATTCCATCTCAACTGCATTTGTGGCGGTGTAAATTTCATTTACAGCATACTTACTAGAGAATTCTCAGGTTCCTGCATCGTTTCAAGATCCTGTCCTTTAGGATGATTGCTGGGAAACAAGGACTATTCCTCCAAACATGACTGATGACACCTTTACATGACACAAAATATGAATACAATGTTGCCAATGCTTCAGCCAAGGCCTTAGTGAAACAAATCACAAGCTTCCTCAAAATGAAGTTTCAACACATGGAATGCTCCAGCAGGGCCTGTTAGAATAGCCCAAAGGATGTGCCGCACCATTATGGCATTCTTTACCTTTAGTAACTACAGCCAACAAAACGAGGGGAAAGTGACATCCTGAATGCAAAGGAAATGAGGAATCAATAACAATCCTCTGAGGATGAAGATGAGAAGCGATTGGGACATTGACCTGAGGGACATCCGACAGAACATGATACAGCTAAGGCCATTAAGTGCAAGAAGCCAGACAGAACATATCCAAAATCCTCTACCAGGATGAGCTAGGTATAAACTTCCCCTCATTGTGTAACTTTTTGTTGGTTGTGTTGCAGGTAGCCCCTGATCAGTTGGACTTGGTTACTTCTGCAGTCCTTGAACCTTTGTATTGTCTTCACAGCCTTATAATTATATGCTTGGTATCTGCTGGTGACCCCACTTTCAAGTATCTACACTTTGCAGCCCTGCTGATTATTAGGCAGAAAGAAGCAGTCAGATAGACAGGGCACTAATATTGCAAGGTTCCAAGAATAGATTGCTTTTAAGGCTTCATTCAACCTATGATACCAAAGTGTTGTTCACTGAAGTCTCTTTGAGAGGCAGCAGGTTTAGAACAATCCCAAGGATTTACCTATTGACACTTCCATCACCGGTCAGCATTCAACATTTCTCTTCAATATTTCAGAATTGGCAAAGATTGCTGAATTGCCCTGAAATGCTTGAACTTTCTGTAGAACAGCAATTAACCTAAGTGAGTCAGCACCTTGTGCAGCTTCGCTTGGCAGACTAATGCACTATGATAGGATGTCAATTTCCCTGTGCACACCTCCCAGCCTTGAAAGGCAGTGTGAACCCTTGAAAAGTTGATCAACTAGAATGAAAGTTTGCTTCCAGAGATGTGTGGAATCATCACTCAGTCCCTGCTCTCACTTATAAGTGTAAATGTGTATGATTTGTGCAGGGTTGGCACTACCATAATTGCTTATAGTCTCATCATTGTCCAAATTAAAGTGCAACACTCTGATTGCAGTGAACTTCATAATTCAAGGATCCATGGTGCCTGAAGATAACTGCAATCAAGGAATCAGTTGCTTGAGAGAGATGAGCAATGCTTGACCATTCTTGGCATCTCCAAACAGGCTGCTCATTTTTCAAATGGATCTGAATTCACCAGCTCCGTTCAGCCCATCAAATCTGCTCCAGCAGTCAATGAGATCATAGTTGATCTGATAAACCTCAGCTCCATTTATGAGTGCAAGAGAACATACATTTTAGAAAAAGCAAGGCTATTTACAACAATGTGTCATCTATGTCATCTTTGCTATGTTCATTCAGCAAGTTATTTTCTTCCTTCCCCCCAACCCTGCCATTTACATCTAAGTGCAGTCTTGACTCCTGGCGCTGGGATAGTGGAAGCTTGCTGGGGACGATGGTCCTGTTGGCCTGGAATACACAGTTGGTTGTCCCCAGGGACACTGGTCCAAGACGACCCAGATCTGCTAGGCACATTTTCAGAAATGAAAATGTAGCTGAGGATCAGCAGTACTTTTTTTTCTGGCAGAGGTTCACTGGGTGCTGCTAGCGCCTGCATAAGAGAAAAGAGGGAAGTAGTTCTTCAAAAAGGATTTAGCTTGTGCAAGTTAAAAATGAGATAGTACTGCTGCTAATGTGATAGCAATGTAACTCTCACTTGTCCATCGTGGTCTCCATGAGCGGTCATGCTCTACTCCAGCCAAAATCAAGAATTTACTCTTCATACACATTGAGGAGATTTAACGCTGCACCACACCACCAGTTTTCACTCTCTGCTTGTTGGGAGATATTTTTTCCTGCATTCAAACAAAAAGAACTTTGGGTATGACAGAAGTGAATGACAGTGCCGTCAGTGGTGATACAGCGGTAGGAAAGATGGTGATGTGTCCCCAGAGAGCAGGCAGCGCAGACGGCAAGAAAGATTAGTAGTTTGGGAGAATGAGATGGGTGAGGGCCATTGAATGGACAGGCTGCATGCCACAGTGAAAGCTGTAGCTCATGAGCCTTGGTGAGAGGTACATGCAGTGACTGTGAGTGTAAGGTAGCAGAGAGAAGATTGTAGCACTTACCCTTGCAGAGCATAGAAGATCATTTAGTTTCTTTCTGCACTGCTAGGCATATCCTATAACCCAGAACATGCACTAACACAGGCCCCATTTTGGTACAGGCTGGCTAAGCCTGGGTGTGGCCTCCTTTGCTGCTCAGCAGGAAAAAACCACTACTCCTCTTTCCACCACCCCATCCACCAGCAACTCCAAATCCCTGTTGGAAATCCATTGAGCTAATTTACCTTCCTGCACCACTTATTTTCAGATAATGATGCTGGACCACAATGTGAGCATTGTGTCTACCTTGCAACAAATGAAGTGGTGTGCAGCTAGAATTTTAATAGGACGCCAAAGGCATGAACTTCACAAGTTCCCAGCAGTGGCAACACTTGCACCTCTCTTGCCGCATATCTCCACAAGACAGGTGCCAAAAGGACTAGCTGCATAATTAATAAGCAGAAGATTCCATGAAAATATTTGACACAGGCCATGACTGCCACGAATCTCATTTGAAAAGACATTTTGCCCAAAAAAAGGGAAAATTTGACTGACTTTTTCAGTACCTAAGACCATGACATATAAGAGCAGAAGTAGGCCATTCAGCCCATTCAGTCTGCTTTGTCATGCAATGTGATTATGGTTGATCTGATAACCCACGACTTCACTTTGCCTGCCTTTCTCAATAATCCTTGATTCACATGGTGATTTAAAATCTGTCTATCTCAGCCTTAAATACACAGAACAACCCAGCTTTGATAGCCTTCACGGAATCATACAGTACAGAAGAGGCCCTTTGGCCTGTTGAGTCTACACCATTAAAAAGACACGACATCTACACTAAGCCCACTTTCCAGCAATGGGCCCTTAGCCTTGAATATTGTGACATTTTAAATGCTCATGCAAGAATTTTTTAAAGGTTGTGAGATGACCAGCCTCAACTATCCTCCTAGACAGTTCATTTTAGACGCCCATCACCCTCTGTGTGAAAACGGTTATCCTCAAATCCCCTCTGAACCTCCCGTCTTTCACCCTAAAGTTAAGCCCCTTGTCCTTGACCTTGACCTTTCAACCAAGAGGAATGCCCGCTTTCTGTCTAGGTCCTCATAATTTTATACACTCTATCAAGTCTTCTCAACTTTCTCTGTCCAAAGAAAACAACTTAAGCTTATCCAGCCTCGCTTCGTAGCCAAGATGCTCAATCTCATGCAATATCCTCGCAAATCTCCTCTGCACCCTCTCCAATTACATTCTACCTATAGTGCTGTGACCATAACTGTACACAGCACTCCAAACGGCCTAAACAAAGTACAGCTCCAACATATCCTTTCTGCCCTTATAATCTGTGCCGCGATTGATAAAGGCAAGTGTCATGTATAGGTTCTTAACTCCCCTATTACCTGCCCTGGTGCATTCAGGGATCTATAGACAAGCACCCAAAGATTCTCCTGTGCCTATTAGCTTCCCAGTGTCCTGCCTTTCACTGAGTACTCCCTTGTTTTGTTACTTCTTCCAAAGTGCATCGCCTCACACTTATCAGGATTAAATTCCATCTGCCACTGATCTGCCCAACTGATCAATCTGTCTATAACCTCCTGTAACCTAAAACCTCCTATCTCATGGTCAAGTACCCAGCCAAACTTTGTCATTCACATACTTACACATCATACACACCCACATTCTCATCTACATCATATATATATCATAAGCAATAAGGGATTCAGCACGGACCCCTACGGTATGCAATTAGATAGTGGCCTCCAGAACACACAAAAAGCCTTCTATCAGCACCATCTCCTGCCATTAAACCAACTTTGGATCCAACTTGCTAAATTAACCTGGATCCCATGTGCTTTTACTTTCTTTACTTTTCTTTTAATTTTTAAAATGTTGCATTTTTCACCTTTGTTAACATTCTGAAAAATTTAAGATCCTCGTCTCTCCTTTTTGGCTATGTTTAGAGTCAGCCGAGATACATTGGCTACTTTCACCAGCTTGAAACGGACATCAGAAATATCACTGACGTTATTGCCATTACGACCAAAACTAGCAACCAGAAATGCTTTATGTTCCACAACGAAATTCAAGCAGCCATCACTTGGAACCAAAGCCATGATTTCCTTGCCATTCTTAGTAAGTTGACATCGAACACATTTTCTGGTGGCAGAACTGGGCGCACAGCATCAACACCAACTTATTCCAAGACTATTCCTTTGGCATGGGAGGCACCACCAAATGGGTTGACCTTTAGTTCAGTCCCTAAGTGGGCTTTCTTGTATTGCTTATCATGCCAGTTCTGATCACGCTGCATGTTACGCAACTCTCTGGCTGTTCGATGACTACAGCATTTATCCATGGTGAAGGACTTGGCTTTGCAGCATACAGCCTTGCAGCAAAGAAAGGACCTTGTTGAAGGCCTTACAAAAATCCATGAAACCTACATCAACCACACTCCCCTCACTGACCAGCTTGGTCACTCCCTCGAAAAATTCAACCAGAGAATTGAAAACGTTAACTCAGTTCCCCACTTCACAGATGCAGCTGGACCTGCCTTTGTTTTTATTTAAAAGATAATTCTAGATTATTAATGAGCTGTTAATGGTGTTGGCACATTTCTCAATGTCATCAGGCCAAAACGGGTGAATTCCACCAGCAGAATGTTACCAGGAACAGATTTTTACTGGCAGCGAATGCAGGACCCCATAGATTCAGTAACCTCCGATAAGGGATTCCACCTCATCTCCATCTTAAATGTGTGACCCCTTATTATGGGATTATGCCCTCTGGTCCAAGACTCTTCTACAAAGGGAAAACAAATGTTCTGCATCTACCCTATCAAGTCCAGTAAAAATCTTGTATATTTCAATAAGGTCACCTTTCATTTTTCTAGATTGCAACAAGTATAAGCACAACATTCTCAACCTCCCCTCATAAAACAGTCCCTCCTTCCCTGATAAGAGCAAAATACCACAGATGCTGGAAATTTTAAACAAACACAGGAAAAACTCAGCACATCTAGCAGCACCAATGAACAGAGAAACAGAGTTAAAGTTCTGAGTCCAGTATGAGTCTATAGAGTTCGGAGTTTCTCCAGCATTCATTGTGTTTGTTCCCTCCATACCTGATATCAGACTAGTAAAATTTCACTGGACTGCCTCCAGTGCCAGTATATTTTACATTAGATAAGGGGCCCAAAACTGCTCACAGCTGTGGTCTGAGTAATGTCTTGTATAGTTTTAGCTAAGCCACCCTTACTTTTATGCTCCATTCCTTTTAAAGGCCAACTTTCCACTTGCCTTTCCAATTAGCTGCTGAACTTAGATGGCAGTATTTTGCAATTCATAGATAAAGATTCCCAAAGTCCCTCTGTTCTGTAGCTTTCTGCAGTCTTTCGCCATTGAAATAATATTCAACTCTTCTGTCCTTCCTGCCGAAGTGCATACCCCCATATTTTCTCACATTATATTCCATTTGCCAAGCATACGCCCATTCACTTAACTATATCTCTCTCCAGACTATTTGTGTCACCCTCATTTGCAAAATTACCTATAGTGCCTTCACTTTCATCATCCAAGATGTTAATATATATTGTGAATAATGGTGGCTCCAGCTCTGATCCCTCTAGTTACAGGTTGCTGTCCTGAAAATACCCGCTTTATGCCAACTCTCGGTCTTCTACTAGTTAGCCAAGCCTCTATCCTTGATAATATACTATCTCCAATAACATGGGCTCTTATCATACTAAGTGGCCTAATGAGTACTGCCTTATCAAATACGTTTCGAAGATTCAAATATATTACATTCACTGATTCCAGTAAAGGATTTCAGTAAATTTGTCAGGCATGATTTCTCCTTCATACAGCCATGCTGATTCATCTTGTTTATATTATGCATTTTTAAATGCTCTGCTATTACAACCTTTATAACAGGCACTAACATTTTTTCAATAACAGACATTAAACAAAAGATGCTACATCGGCAGTTTGCCACCACTCTGGAACTTTGCCAGTATCTGAAGATTCTTGAAAGATTACTACCTGTGCATCCATTATAACTACTTCCTTTAAGAGCCTTTGATACATGCCATCAGGTTCTGATGGTCTTGCAACTCATAACAGTGCATCACAAGGCACGGTGGGCCATAAACCGCAGCAGAATTATATTCGACCAAAATCTGTAACCTCACGTGACTGCATACATGTCATACCTCTTACTTATGACCTGCTAATCCTCAACCTCTTGTCTCAGTCAGAGAAGCTGCTGGCATACTTTCTCACAAGTGTTTTAACTCTTCACTTCCTACCTCCTCACTAGCTATTACAACATCACCAAGCAATGCCCTTTTTGTCATTGACTCATATGGAGTTAGTCCAGTCACCAATTAACATCCTGTTAATTTACTCCACCATGCCTGACCTCTGCAGGTGGTAGGGGACACAAAACTTCTGTTTTATGCCCAGCCACTTAACAAACTTCCTTAATCACTCGCCCCATGAAATGTATCCCCTGATCTAAATTTCTCTGTAATCATCTTTCCCACATACACATTACCTCACTCAATAACATTCTCTTATAGAAATCATTGCCAGTACTTAATCACTGGCATTTTGGCACAAATACTTTGACTTCCAAATCAAATTTAAAAGATTGGATGTTCCTATAATTGTTTGCAAATTTTAAATGTTCTAATCCAAACTTTATCATCTACACACTTCTCATTTGCAGTTTTCTTTCACTATGACCTATATTAATGCCATATTGATATATTTAATCAAATTACACAGCGACAGATTCAAAGTTTTCAAAAATAAGACATATATACTATTTCTATCATTATTCCCATTCTATCTCATTCATGAGCCTTACAGAACTTTTACTGTCCAGTAAAATATTTATAAAACAAAAATCAAACATTCCTATTTGATTCCAGGCATCAACGTTCCTTGCAAGTTCACTTAAGCATCTCACATTTCCAAAAGTAACTTGCAAAAATTGTTCAGAAATTTCACATCTCAAAAATGTTTCCTGTTCAAACTAACAGGGTCCCTTTAATATTTCCTTTTCCAAACTTATTGCTTCGACAGAAATTTCCTTTGCGTGTCCATACTTGTTCTTGTTATTATAATTCCTCGCTGTATTCTAGGATTCAGGTATAAATTGTGATCTTATGGATAACTCTGGCCCCATCCCTAACCGCTGATGCTCGACAAGCATGATGGGAACTTGTGCTGACTCCACAAAGACATTGAGTCATTGCTGTAAAAGAGGAAAGTGAAGCTAGACTGCTAACCAAAAAAATGCGTGATGCTAAAAATAGAAACTGATTTCTCTTTACACCACTCTTGAACAAATGTGTACAGAACTATGAGGGTCTTGTCCAAGGGTGCATGACAGCAAGTAGTCTGGAGGCCTGGGAGAAAACATACAAAAGAAGGCACATCAAGGGCATCAACTTGAGGCCAATTATTGTGAAGAGAAGACCCTAAGTTTAGAACTCAGTGAAGAATAGGCTCATCAGAATAAACCTGACCAGTTTGCCACACATGGGTTGTACTTAAATTCTAGTCAAACAGTTAGAAAATATGTTGACTGCATGCTTACAAAGAACTAAAAAGAGTTACTGATAAACAGTAAGTAGTGTCTTAGATTCTAATTTGGCTGTCATTTATCTGTCATGAAATTAAAAACCCTAGGGGAAAAGGGGTCAACAAAATGGAGGAATCTTTCTCCAAACATTAGTCAACCCACCAGCTCAATCCTCATTTTTTATGTTCTTTTGCTATCACTGACAATCTCAACTGGCTCAACTTTTTCAGCCGCTTCCTTTTGTCTATTCTTATAGGCATGTGGTGATTTTAATGTGAAGTCCTCCACACGGCTTGAGTGATCTCTGAAAGGCAAAACCATTAATTTAAATTTGATGACAGGAACTTGGTTATAACCAGTTTATAGGGCTCCTGGTGTCCTACTGTGGCACCAATACTGACATGGCTCTTGAAATTTGTTTAAAAACACAAAAATAAAATCCAATTTGCCTCTGGTTAGATGACCTATACATATCCAAAACCACATGCCTACCAATGTGGAAGGTGTACTGAAAGAATGCTGCCAGCAAAGTGGGTGAACTCTTTGCTGATCTGAGAAGGGGCAGGGCCCAACACATTAAGTGATATCATGTCCTAATTTTACATGCTTTAAGAAATGGGGGTTTCTCTTCCCGTGTTCTAACTTTTCACTTATTTTGGTATTTTCTGCCCGTAAATGTATATCCAGTTATCGTGTTGAGGCGATTAGAGGTTTTTCTCCTTGTGTTACACACTTGATAATATAAGGCCTTTTTGCTGGCCATCATTTTTTCCTTTGCAGCCTATTTACCAGTTCCCATAGCTCTTTATTTTCCTTAAAATACACAGATATTCACTGTAGGCCAAAGTATTCCAGACTCAATTGTTTCTTGAAGAACCTCTTTGAAAAGCCTGTCAAGGTCACATTCTTATTTTACACTTATTCTTAGGAATAAAACAATTCAAATGCACTGTGTACCATCCAGAATTGTAGGGAGCATTAGAATGGTGACATCAAACTTTAAAGACCATGCTGAGGGCTTATAGTTAAGATTATCCAGAGGATCGGGATAAAGAAATTCCATTTGTACATTTTGCAATTAGGGATGCACCCAATGAATCAATTAAATTCAGTCCATTTGAATTAGTTTTTGGGCATGAGGTGACAGGAGCACTGAAATTAATTAAGGAGAAATTGGGGAGTCAGAGTTCAGAGACCACATTTTTGGACTGTGTGTGAATTTTTAAGGAAAGATAAATAGAGAGAGAGAGAGTTAGCTAGACAGCAGGTGATGAAACAGGAAGCAGACAAGAGATTAAAAATTAGCAATTTTGCTAGTGGAGATAAAGTGTCAGTGTTACTTGCAATGGTAGATGAACCTTTAAAGGCAAGGTTTAGTGGGTCTTATCAAATTGAAAGGAAAGTGAGTGACTTAAATTATTTGTTAAGAACGCCAGATAGAAAAAATCTGACAGTATATGTCATGTGAATATGCTCAGGAGGTATTTTGATTGGGAAGGAAATCAAAAGAAAAATGTATTACTAGTCACAACAGAGTGAAGATCCAAGTTCAAATGATTCTGAATTGGGCATTCCTCAAATTAAACTGGACAATGAGAAAGTTCTCAAAAATTGGGATAAATTATTAGTTACCTTCCAGAGGAAAAACAAAATGACCTGAAAAGAGTTATTACAATCACATGGGAGATATGTGGGAATAAGCTGGGAAGTACTAAATTGTTTATGTATAATTCAGATACAGGAAATGCTGTTCCAATTAAGCAACATCCTTATAGACGTAACCCTCAAGTTGACACAGGTTCAAAAAGAAAATGATTATATTTTCTTTGAGTATGTATTCAAAGTGAGATAGAGTAAATGGAGCTCACTTATAATAATTGTGTGAAAACCAGGTGGCATCCAGTGGTTCCATACAGACTACGGCAAAGTCAATGCAGTTACAAAATCCGATTCATATCCTATTCCACGTGTGGAAGACTATTTCAGAAGTTGGGACAAGCAACTTATATTTCAAAGTTGAACTTACTCAGAGGATAATAACAGGTACCTTTAACTGAAATAGCGAAAGAACTTTCAGCTTTCGTTACGCTGAACAGTTTAATGTACCAGTTTAATGTCATGCCATTTGGTATGTATAATGCGGCAGCCACATTTCAAAGACTAACCAATAAAGTCTTTTGAGATTGCCCAATTGTGTGACATACAACAACAATCTGGTGATTTTTAGTCACAGATGAAAGGAACATTTGGAGTATCTATCCTAATTGTTCGATTGATTTTGGTGGTGGATTTGGTGATGAGCAAGTTCCCAAAAGCCTAAGTCACGTGTCTAGGCCATGTTATTGGACACAGACAAATGGCCCCACTGGTTGTGAAAACAAAGGTTACTGAGGAGTTTCCCATACCATTGATGGACAGCAAAGTACTACAATTCCTGGGAACAAGTGTTTTTTTTAAATCAGAAGTTCATACTGAATTTTAGCAGTGTAGTTGCACCACTGACTGATTTGTTAAAGTGCAGAAAATTTCAGTGGACGAAGGAATGTCAGAAGGCATTTGACAGCCTGAAAGCTGTGTTAATCAGTGCCCCGGCATTAGCCGCACCAAATTACGCAAAGCCATTCGAAGTGGCTTTCGATGAGAGCAATGTGGCTGTTGGCACAGTACTCTTACAAGAAGACGATGAGAAAAAAGACCAACGTATGGGTATTTTTCCAGAAAATTGAATAATCACAGAAATATTCCACAATTCAGAAGGACACCTTGAGTTTGGTGCTGGCATTGCAACATTTCAACATTTATAATGCTAGTAATTTGTCTGAGACAATTGAATACACGGATCATAACCCCTTAAAGATTTTGGAGAAATTTAAGGACAAAAATTCCAGCCTGTTTCAATGGAGCTTATTTTTGCAGCCTTTCAATTTGAAAATTATACACATGACAGGAAGAGAGAACGTAATTGCTGACGTGTTGTCACAACGTTGATGAAGGAAGACAGAAGAGTTCGGTGGTGGGAAAAAAAACAGAATGAAATGGACTGTAGTAGTGATTATTTGTATGCTTAGTGTCAATGTAATCTATATGTATTATAGTGAGCTAATAACATAAGGCTAAAGGTTTTTAAAAATGAAGCCATTTTATATATTGATTGTTCTTTATTTAAAAAGGAGAGGAGTGACAAGATCTTGGCTTTAAGAGGCGTATTTTGTCCTTTCTTTTATGGAGAAAGGTTCAGATAGAGGTACCAAGTCGTCTGCTCAAAGTCAATAAATTAAACAGCTTGACAGAACTTGTTTTTTTTTAGAAAAGGATGGAACAATAGAAGCAGCCTAAATGGGTGGGGTCAAGCTCCCACAGAACTAGGATTTTGAGTTTTAGCTTTCTGCAGTTGCTGGGATCTTGAAGCTGGAGGTGTAAGCTATTATTCATCTCTCTGTTACAGCTCAAAACTTGGGTTCCCTTCCTGCTGCTAGAATTGTATGAGAGACAATCTTGTTTACTGAATTTGCCTTTCCAAGGGTGTGTTTATGGAACATTACTATATGGAACAGTTATTTAGTAGTTGTTAATATACATTAAGCAGTTCAATAGAGTTAAGGTTAAGCCATTTTTTTTAAAATTTTGTCCACAGTTTAACTACAGTGTAAAAATGAAGCGTGTTTTGCTTAAAGTCGATCAAATTGCAATCTGGAACGCAACACCTTACACTTACCTCCAAAATAAGAAAAAGTTAAGGTATAGGCTATTTTCTTAATATATTTGGAGGGGTATGGTCTGGTCCATAATACCACACATATCTTAAAATAGTGTCAACCTGGTCAAGCTATTAAAATAAGGAGTAGTTGGGTGTGAAAATGGATAAGCAGCAAGGGATAAACAGACCTTATCAATTCTAAAACCAGCAGATCAAATTTGACCTCTGTCCCCTCTATTGGAGGAGACTGCACAAATATCTCCATCCTCAATAATTTACCCAGAGGAAATCCACGCAGACAATGGGAGAATGTGCAAATTCAGCACAGGCAGTCACCCAAGGCTGAAATCAAGCCCGGGTCCCTGGCGCTGTGAGGCTGCAACGCTAGCCAATGTAGTACACCTTGCTAACAAAGAAATGAAAAAAGAACAATGAGAACAATTGAAAGAAAAAAAAACAGCAAAAGTGCGAGAGTAACAAACTATGGCTGCCCACTGAAATAACTCCACATCCCATCCCATCACTAAGTCATCCTTTATTTACACATGAACAGTCCTTGAATTTAATACTGCCTCATTCAGGGTCAGCTACTAGAGTGTCAGAATCTCTGACACACGTCCTTTTTATATGTCAGCCAGGGCTCCCAGATTGGGACTCGTAATCTGTGCCAATCAGGGAACTCATACTCTGATGTCCACCTGGCTGGCCTTGTTACAATCACTACATCCCTCCCCGAGTCCATGGACATAGGCTGGTGCTTTCTCTTGGAGATCCTAACAGGACATTTTAGCGCAGGTCAAGTTCCTCCAACTCAGCATCTGATACAGGCAGTATGTAATGCGTGGGAGCCCACTTCTTGTACCAGGAGCGCCTTGGTAGAATTTCACTCTCTTTTTCCAGCAGCATTGGTGTCAATGTCGAATTCCATGAGAACAATACTTGACAGAGATGGTGAACCCATGAGTTCTGGCAGCAGTTCTGGCAGTATTTCCAACTGATCCAAGGCGCAGGACATATTTTGCTTCCGCACCATTTGCGAATTCACAGCTCTTATACGGTCCACATGCTTGTTCATACCGTTGCACCTACCTGAACTTCATATGTCACTGGCCCTGGCCTCACGTCAACCACTCCTCTTACCCATGAGGGGCCATTTCCGTGATTCTTACACCATGCTTCATTCCTGTATCAAACTGTCTCTCTCGCTTGGCAGAGTCTTGTGTCCAGCATTGGAGTTCCTGATGCCATCTCACTCTCCCTGCAGAAGTCTGAAAAGATCAGACTTAACCTGGTGCGGAGTCTTCTCCCCACTAGCAACTCTCCCCTTGCTATCCCTGTAGTCGCATGTGGGGTGGTTCTATAATCAAATAAGGATCATGACAGCTTGGAATGTCATGGGGCTATGGGCTGTTTTTTCAAGCCAGCCTTCAAAGTTTGGACTGCTGTTTCTGCCAGGCCATTGGACGATGGGTAGTACAGAGGTGTCCTCATATACCAAATCCCATTCAACTTTAAGAAATAATCAAATTCCCTGTTGGTAAACAATGGCCAATTATTTGTGGCCAACACTACCAGGACTCTGCATAGCGAAAAAATGTGCACAGTTTTTCTATTGTTGTCCTCATCATTGACGAATGGACCCAATGCACATCCAACCACTTTTGAGTGGGCATCCACAATGCCTAAGAACATTGAACCCATGAATCTGCATAATCAACATGCAACTGAGTTCAATGTTTATCTGGCCATTCCCAGGAATGTGGGGGACCTATGGTGGTAATTTTTGCTCTAGTTGACACTCTGAGCACTGTCCCACCAGTGTGGCTATGTCTGTGCCTATGCCTGGCCACCAGACATAATTCCTCACCAAAATCTTCATTTTGGAGACCCCCAGATGGTCCTGATGGAATTCAGCCAGTATTCGATGGCAACGTTTGCTTGGAACAATCACTCTGGCTCCCCATAACAATATGCAGTCCTCTACCACGAACTGGTCTCACCGGGTCCAAAAAGGTTTCAATTCTTGTTGTGACTGCCATTTGGTTTTCCCCATCAATACCAGCTGTTTCAGTTTTGAAAGGATTGGATCTTTGTGTCCAAAGTCTGATATTGTCAGCTGTGACTGGGAGCATGTCCAGAACATTTAATATTACAGATTCTTCCATTGGGGGTAGCGCTGGTGTTGTTCCTGCAAACGAGAAGTGGCTCAATGCATTCACATTCACAACTCAGCCTCCCAGATGGCGTTATAACTTGTAATTATAAGCACTTAGTATTTCTACCGACTGCCAAATACAGCCCAAAGATATGGCTGCATTGCCTTGTCTTCTTGAAGCAGACGTAGTAGAGGGTTTGTGGTCCGTTATTATCACAACTTTTCACCATAGAGGTATTGGTGGAACTTCCCGATTCTAAATATGACTGCCAATCCTTCTTTTGCTTATCTGGGTGCATTTACACTCTGCATTAGCCAAAGACCTGGATGCATAAGCTATTCAGCCATTGGGCCATCTATGAGCTAATACTATTTCAATACTGTACAGGGATGCATTGCATGTCAATACCAGATCTTTTTGGGAATCAGTGTGCCAAAATTTTAGAGGATGATAGCTGTTTCTTTACTTCATTGAAATCTAGAACTCGTCTATGCCACCATTTTCAAGGTTGACCCTTTTTAGGAGTTGATGCAAAGGTGCCAGGATGGATGCCAGGTTGTCTGTGAACTTTCCATAATAATTTACCACCCCAAGAAATGGCTTAAGCTCATCGACAGATGTGGCAGCCAGGGCAGCTATGATCGCCCTCACTTTATCTTCCAACAGGTGTAACCCAGTCTTGTTGACTCTGAAGCCTAAGCAGGTCACTTGGGAGGTCTTAAACACACATTCGTCCCTTTCAGGCATACATCTGCCTTGGATATAGTCCTAAGGTGTTTTTCCAAGTTCTCCAAGTCTTCCTTATTATTTCCCAGTTATTAGGACGTCATCTAGGTAAATAGCAACCTGAGGTAGACCTTGCAAAATTTTCTCCATTATCCCGTGAAAAACTGAACATGCTGATGATATCCCAAATGACAGTCTCATAGAATCATACAGCATGGGAACAGACACTTCGGTCCGTCCAGTCTCTGCCGAACATAATCCCAAACTAAGCTAGTCCCGCCTGCCCACTCCTGGCCCATATCCCTCCAAACCTTTCCTATTCATGTTCTTATCCAAATGTCTTTTAAACATTGCAATTGTACCTGCATTCACCACTTCCTCAGGAAGTCATTCCATGTGCAAACCATCCTATGTAAAAAATTTGCCCCTCGTCTTTTTAAAATCGGTCTCCTCTCACCTTAAAAATGTGACCCTGAGTCTTGAAATTCCCCATCCTAGGGAAAAGACAACTACCATTAACCCTATCCATACCCCTCATTTTTTGATAAACTTCTATAAGGTCACCTCTTAACCTCCTATGGTCCAGTAAGTAAGTCCCAGCCTGTCCAGCCTTTCTTTATAACTCAAACCTTCCATACCCAGCAACATTCTGGTAAATCTCTTCTGAACACTTTCCAGCTTAGTAATATCCTTCCTAAAACTGGGTGACCAGAACTAGACACAGTATTCCAGAAGAGGCCTCACCAATGTTCTGCACAACCTCATCATTGATGGTAGCATACTTGTGGGAATCCTGGTCTAAACACAATTGCAAATTAACGTGGCTCACGTTCAGTTTCATGAAGGACAGCCCCACTGCCAGCTTTGCATACATATCCTCTTTCCAAGGGATTGGCTATTTATCCAACTGTAAAAACCAGTTTACCGTTTGTTTAAAATCCCTACAAAGGTGAACCAACCCATCGGGCTTCAAAATCAGTACGACCAATTCTGCCCATTCCTCAAACTGATGATTCCTTCACTTTCCAGCCTTCTGATTTCTGCCTCTACATTTTCACATATGACAAATGGCACTCAGCAAGCCTTGCAGCATTGTAGAATTACTTCCAGGTCAACATGCAAGGTGGCCTTGGCTCCTAATAGTTTCTAGATCTTCCTGGAAGACTTCCAGGTATTTAATTAGGACTTCACTCTGAAGGCCATCTTCTAATTGAAATATGTTGAGCCAATCTAGGTGAATCTTTCTCAACCAATTTCAGCCCATCAAGCTTATGCCCGAGCCTTTTACTACAATCAGTGGTAACTGAACCAGCTGCTTCTCACAAGAGACTGGAACTGACATTGTACCCTTAATCTGTAAAGATTCTCCAGTATAGTTTTCAGTCTAGCTGAGGTAATGTGCAAGCTGAAGGATTGAACTCCACAGCGAATTGTGTTAAAGACTGGTTCCATGATCACAAATGGCTGCACCTGTATTGACTTTCATTAGAACCGAATGACCATTTAACCAGACATTTATCTTGATTAGCTCTGATTTGGATGGCGTTAAGCAATTTAACTGTTCTAGATCAGATGTAGGTGAACTTTCCAGGGTACGTACTCTTCTTGATAACGGCCTAAGAGTTACCTTACTCAATTTAGGTTCAGTAGTAAGCTTTTGCTGACTCAGGTCCTCATATGGTCAAATACAATGGCTGGCCAGCCCAGACCCTGAAGAAACGTTTAACTATTTGGCCAAGGCTTGGCTTTATTTTGTGGTTTTGCTGTGGGCAGACCTAGAGTCCCCTCTGAATCAGTATATGTCTAGAATGAGGCTATGCAATTGCCTGCACTCAAGCGGTGTTCCCAGAGCTCAATCGACTGGTCAGGGTGTCCACACCTATTGGAGTACCCTGCAGCTGCTAAAGATAAAGCCAGTTGTAGCGCGTGTGCGAAGTCTAGTTGGGCAGCAGCTAGTAGGAGTTTTTGCATTGTTACATCATTAATTCTACATATAGGCGGTCTCTAAGCATCTCATTAAGCGTTAAACCAAAGTCACCGGCTTCTGCCAGTCGTTTAAACCTAAGCAAAAATCTGAATACAGATTTACCTGGTTCTCGGATTGCCGAATAAAAGCGATAGCATCTCAGAATTAGAGGAGGCTTGGAGTTACAACATTCCTTAACTATGTCCATCAATTCTTGAAACGTTTGAGTATCTGGTGCCTGAAGAGAAATTAGACTCCTTGTGACAGAAAAAGCTGCAGCTTACTCATTGTTTCTCACCTCCCACAATGTCACTGCCTGGAAAAAGTAACGCATTTTCCACATACTGAACCCAGTCCTCAACAGCAGGGTTGAATGAGTCAAGCTTCCCGAACAAAGGCATGATGTAAAAAAATGCTTACCATAACTCAAGATGATTTCTGCAAGCAAGTTTCTTGAGTATCACACTTTATTCTCGTCGCCACTGAAATAATTCCACAGAGGCCAGCATCCCATCATCACGTCGTCCTTTATTTAATCATGAACAGTCCTTGACTTTAGTATTGCCTCATTCAGAGTCAGGTACCAGAATATCAGCATTTCTCAGATTCACCCTTTTTGTATGGCAGCCAGAACTCGCTGACTGGACCAGATTAACAGCCCCAATCTGGGAACTCATATTTTATGAGGTCCAGCTGGCTGATCTCTTTACAATCACTACACCCTCAGCAAGAATTCCCATGTTCCTAACTGCATTGCTTCTCTTGACTCTTCAACTGCCATGTGTCAAACCGCTTGTGGGACATCAGCAGAAAGTCATCCATCATAAAACCAGTAAGCAATACATAGGACAAAATCCCAACGAGAGTATTTGTGACAACAAGCCTGGAATAATTCAAGAACTAACTGGATGCATTCATGGACAAAATGTAGAGTGCAATTAGATAAATAAATTAAGATGGACTAAATGACCACCTTCATCGGATAACTATGATTATGCGTGGAGCTTGAATACAAAAGACTCATAACAAAGGATGCTGCAAGGGAACGAAAAAAGTTTGGGAGTAATGTCAATCAGAATTCTTATGATGTCATACGGCAGACAGCTGAAGTATTTTCTCCTTTCATGCCCTTGTTACACCTTCAATACATCTTTGTCTGGGAATGCACCAGCCAATACTCAACAGCAACAATCAAGTTAGCAACATAATACAGCATGCAACCTCACTACATTCCCTTTAATCTTTGCTCTTTCCTAAACTTCAAAATGAAATCACCTTGTATGGCTCACTATATTCTACACAGTAGTATAAATAGATCCGCAGGTTATGAATCTCCTACTAAACATCTGAATCTTCTGCGGCACTTATAATGAAAAACACTTTATTTAGGTAGTTTTATGCAGTAAAGTATGTACAGTTAAGAACCACATCCACTACCAAACTTTTAATTACAGCAACCTTACACTCCATCAAACAATATCAATGCATTCCAGTACTTATTTGACTTCAAAAGTTACTGCAGTGAAAAAAAAAGTGTATATACTGTATAGACAGAATTAAATTAAAAGGCCGTCAGAAATAAAATTATTAGGTAGTTGTGCCTAGTCCTTATATTATTCTTTAGTAAAACAAATATGCTTTAACAGCATGATTCCTTTTACTACTGTTCCATTGCATTTCTTATCGAAAGATTACATTTCTTAGAAATGCTCCGAAAGAATATTGATTGCGTCCATTCAAGAATTTGTTTATTTGTGATTTTCAAATTACTTAAAATTACAGAAGTTATCAAAGAATCAGACAGTAAGAGGCCTGAGTTTGTACTGCCAAAAAATATTCTAAATCTACACTAGTCTCACTTTCTAGCACTAAGCCCATAGCCTTAAATATTATATCATTTCAAGTGCTCATCCAGGTACTTTTCCCAACTCAATGGCCCTCACAGGCAATGCATTCCAGACTTCCCATCACCCTCTGATGTGTGCCCTCTTGTTGCTGACCCTTCAACTAAGGGGCACAGCTGCTTTTTCTCCATCCCGGCCATGCCCGATTTATTATGCACCTCTACCAGGTTCCCTCCTCACCTTCTCTGCTCTAAAAAAAAACCTGATGTCATCCAGCCTTACTTCGTAGTCAAGATGCTCCAGCCCAGGCAACATCTTGGTGAAACTTGTATGCACTCTCTCCAGTGAGATCATATTCTTTCTATGGCGCAATAACCAGAACGACACAGCACTCCAGCTGTGGCCTAACCAAAGTTCTGTACATGTCCAACATTACCTCCCTGCTCTTCTAATCTAGCCCTCAACTGATAAAGGTGTGCTTCGCATGCCTTGACTATCCTCTTAACCTCCGTGCCACCTTCAGGAAGCTGTGGACAAGCACCTAAGACCCCTTTGAGTTTCTTACTATCCTGCCATCATCAAGTACTCCCATGCCCTGTTACTTCTTCCAATATGCATCACCTAACACTTAGCAGGGTTAAATTCCATCTGCCACTATTCTGTCCATTTGACTAATCCATTCATATCCTCCTATAACCCAAGACCTTCTTGCTCACCGTCAGCAAAATTTTCATGTCATCCAAAAATTTCCATATCATCCCCTACAAATTCTCATATACAGGTTTATAATCGTCACAAACAATAAGGGATCCAGCACTGATCCCTTTTGGTATGCCACTGGACACTGGCTTCCAGTCACACAAACAGCCTTCTACCATCATCCTCTGTCTCCTACCATTATGCCAATTTTGGATCCACCTTGCCAAGTTACTGCTGATCTCATGTTCTTTTTTTTTACCAATCTTATCAATGTCCGATGTGGGACCTTACCAAAGGCCTTGCTAAAATGTTTATCCACATTAGACTTGCAATTTCCTCATATTTTCTCTTAAATATTTTCCAAAATAGTTCAACATAATAAATGCAATATGTAGGAACAGTCCATTACAAACACTCACTCTATTATCAAGTGAAATCTCGAAAGAGGTCGATATCTCACAGAAAATGCTGCATTTATTTGCCTGCTCAAAGTTTATACAACTTGCATACAAGGGTACTTGAATCAACAAGTATTCTGCAAAAGCTGGGATTATATACAATGTGTTAGCAATGTCCAATTTACAAACTTTAATTTTGAATGCTGGACCAGCATATCACCATAATAGCTTTCTGCATAAATTTACCCAATCAAGTTCAATGCTTTTGACAATTCCAGAATCCTCTCCATTCTTATTTGTTCCACAGATATATTTCTTGTAAATTTATCTTCAACCTTGTCTAGATCCTCGGATCAGAAAAATGTTTAATTAAATATCCATTGCACTGCATACGACTGCAGATCTGTACAACATCTAAGTTTGCATAGCACTAGCTTTAAATCAACATTGATCCCCTTTCATAACTTCCAATTTTCATATCGTCTTTCTGTTTACAGATCTGAATCACACGAACATTTATCCAAGGAGGTCGGAAGATGACCCGTTCCCAAATCTTTGTCAAATGTTTTAATACAGCTACCGGAAAGACCTCCAGGGTACACCAGTAACACAGTAAAACACGAAGCTAGGATCAAAAAATTGTGTTCACTATCATAAACTGTTCCTTCTACTCTCAATGGTTACTACTACTCTTTCACGAGTACTTAAGGCTAAAGCCTAAATTGTGGGCAGACCACTGAAATGTTGGTCAACTAAATTTCCACAATTAGACTGAGCTCCAAGTGTCATAATCACCAGTTGTGAGCAATCTACTTTGAGGGACAAAAACTTGCATTTTGTTGGCAAATTGGTTCAATGCACTGTGGGACTAAAATAGAATTTTAGAATGTGAGCAACATTATCACAGCTAGAAAGGAGCAAATGAGGCAGGATTACCAAGAGAAATCAGTAAAAGTACATCTGCTGTCAGCTCCAGAGTGAAAGTTACTCATTAGAAAATTAAAGCTTGCTTGTTGTAATTTTAAAAAAATATTATACGTGTGCCTTTCAATAACCAGATGATATCCAAATGTCCTTTACAGCCAATTCTCACTCATGTCCTTCAAGGAAAGAAATCTGCCATCTTCACCTAGTCTGGCCTACATCAGGAGAAAGTTGCCCTGTGAGTCCTTGACATTGACTCCAGAAACTCAGGGAGTCTCATGGCTTCAGGTTAAACATGGGCAAGGAAACCACCTGTTGAGCACCATGTGCCATCCTCCACTGGTTGAGGAATCAGTTCTGCTCCATGTTAAATATCATTTGGAGAAAGCGTTGAGGGTGGCAACGGCGTAAAATGTACTCTGAGTGAGCGATTTCAATGTCCACCACCAAGAGTGGCTTGGCAGCAGCACTACTGATCTAGCTTGTCAGGTCCTTAAGGGCACTGCTGCCAGACTGGGTCTGCAGCAGGCGGTGAGTGAACCAATAAGCGGGAAAAACATACCAGACCTCATCCTCACCAATCCGTCAGCTGCAGATGCGTCTGTCCATGACAACATTAGTAAGAGTGACCACCACACAGTCTTTGTGGAAACGAAGTTCCACCTTCACAGTGATAATACCCTCCATCATACTGTGTGGCACAATTACCATGCTACATGGAACAGACTTCAAACAGGTCTAGCAACTCATTGCTGGGCATCAGTGAGGCACAGTGGGCCATCAACAGCAGCAGAATCGTATTCCAGCACAATCTGCAACCTCACAGCCCACCATATCTCCCATTCAACCATTACCATCAAACCTGGTTCAACGGAGTGTGCAGGAAGACATGCCAGGAGTAGCACCAGGCATACCTAAAAATGAGGTGTCAACCTTGTGAAGCACCAAATAGGACAATGCGTGCGCCAAACAGCATAGCAAGAAGTGATAGAGCTAAGTGATCTCACAACCAACGGATCAGATCTCAATTCTGCAGTCCTACAGCATCCAGTCAGGAATGGTGGTGGACAATTAAACAACTCACTGGAGGAGGAGACTCCACAAATATCCAAATCATCAATGATGGAGAAGTCCAACACATCAGTGCAAAAGATAAGACTGAAGCATTCACAGCAATCTTCAGCCAGAAGCGCCAAGTGGATGATCCATCTCGGCCTCCTCCAATAGTCCCTGGTGTCACAGATGTCAGTCTTCACCCAATTCAATTTATTCTACATGAAATCAAGAATGGTTTGAGGCACTGGATACTACAAAGGCTGTGGGCCGTGACAACATTCTGGCAATCGAACTGAAGACTTGTGTTCCAGTCATTGCTCTTCCCCTGAACAAGTTGCACTGTCCCATCAGCCTACTCTCAACTTTCAACAAAGTAATGACAGGTGTCATCAGCAGTGCTATCAAGCAGAGCCCCTTCAGCAATAACTTGTTCAGTGACACCCTCTTTGGCTTCTGCCAGGGCTACTCAGCTCCTGACTTCATTACAGCCTTGGTTCAAACATGGAGAAAAGCGCTGAATTCAAGAGGTGAGGGGAGAGTGATAACCCTTGACATCAAGGTCACATTCAACCAGGGGTGGCATCAAGGAGACCTAGCAAATGGGAATTGGGAAAATCTCTCCGCTGGTTTAGAGTCATGCCGACCACATAGGAAGATGTTTGTGATTACTGGAGATCAGTCATCTCAACTCCTGGACATCTCTGAAAGAGTTCCTCAAGATAGTGCTCTTGACACAACCATCTACACCTCCTTCATCAATGACTTTCCCTCCATCATAAGGTCAGAAGTGGGGTTGTTCACCGATGATTGCACAATGTTCAGGACCATTCACAACTGAAGCAGTCCTTGTTCAAATACTCAAGATCTGAACAATATCCAGGCTCTGGCTAACAAGTGGCAAGTAACATTCGCATCACACAAATGCCAGGCAATGACCATTACTGAAAAACACAATCTAACCACACCTTTTGACATTACCATCACTGAATCCCTCACTACCAATATCCTAGGGGTTAACCACTGATCAGAAACTCAACCGGATTAACCATATAAATAGTATCTACAACAGCAGGTCAAAGGCTAGGAATACTGCAGTGTGTAACTCACCTCCTTATGACCCAAAGGCTGTCCTCCATCTACACAGTTCAAGTCAAGAGTTTTATTGGAATACTCTCCACTTAACTGGATTGGTGCAGCAACAGTCAAACAGATTGACACCATCCAGGACAAAGCAGCAGGCTTGACTGGCACCACTACCACTCATTGGTATACTATCTACAAGATGCATTGCAGAAATTCACTAAAGATGCTTAGACAGTACCTTCCAAACCCATGACCACTTCCATTTAGAAGGCCGTGGGCAGCAGATACTTGAAAACATCAGAACCTGCAATTTCCCCTCCAAGCCACTCACCATCCTGACTTAGAAATGTAGCACCATTCCTTCAGTGTTGCTGAGTCAATGCACAACACGTGGACTGTAGCAATTCAAGGCAGCTCACCAACACCTTCTCAAGGGCAACTAGGGGCAGGCAATAAATGCCGGCCAGCCAACGATACCCACACCCCACGAGTGAATTAAAAATAATGATTAAATCCTTTTAAATTGTGAAACACTGAAATGTAGAAGATAGCGACCAATTTGCGCCCACACAAGCTCCCACAAATATCATTGTGATCTTGACCAGTTTATCTATTTTTGGATGCAAATTGAGGTAAACATTATCCAAGATACTGAGATAACACTCTTTCTCATCTTGGTCAATAAGATACAAAAACGAACCGATAGTGCGTATTTGTTTGTCATTTGAGGGGCAAACCTCAACGAATTGGATCATTGACATCTTCTGAGGGCAAAAGAGCGAAGCCATCATCCGGCCTCGACCAGGTCACAGGAAGCCCGAATTTTAAACCAGACCCTGACGAAAAGAAATCTCCTCAGTGTAAACAAATGTCGAGCAGCAAAGATGATGAAAACTGACCCGTTCATGGCGCCGAATCTCAACCCTCCATTAACTTTCCAACCGTCACCTCAGGCCGCCGATAGTCACGGCGCAAGCGCAGAGGAGTGAGCACGTGGGCACACAGGGCGGGAAAAAGCCCATCCCAGTTTCATTCACAAAATGTGTTGGTCTTCCCACGTTTAGTCGACTTTTTCGGGCTAACTTATTCAAAACTCTTTGTTTTGTCATGTGTGAAGAAAGTACACATTTGTGCACGAATTTAAGTCACTTAAATAGCGCGGTTATTTTATATGGGCCTGAAATGAATGACATTCCGAATATTTCCTTGATATTTACAGCCATATCGTCAAGAGGGAGCCAGCTTTCTGTTTGGAATTAGAAGACATTTGATAAGGCACGTACAGTACCAATGTGGTGCTGTAAAATTAGAAAATGCTGGAAATACTCAGCAGGTCTGGAAACAACTGTGTGGTGTGAATATTAGAGTTGACACCTAGTGTTGAGTATGACTGACTTGAAATGTTAAATCTTTTACTGTCTTTACAAATGCTGTCTGTCGTGCTGAGCATTTTCAACACTTTCTGATTTTATTTCATATTTCCAGTGTCCACAGTGTTTTGCTTTTATTTCAGTGGTGCAATATTCTCTCACGTCATGAGTCACATATTAATTCTGCTCTGGGAATGATGGCTACCTCATGGGTTTGAGTTGCTGAGAATCATTAGATCCATTTCCCTCTGTTTTACCTATTCTTGCATAACGTTTTGCACCTTTGGGCACAAGTATCAATCCCAGAAAATTATTTTTAATATAAAAATAATTACAAATACTGTCATAAGATTAAATCTGCTCCAGCTTCTCTATGCTCTGGCAAAGATGTATCTGCTACCAATAACGGCCACCACTGGAATAGCAAGGAGGCAGGTCCCAGAACATTAAACTTGTAAGCAGGATTAGGACGTTTGGCATTTTGAGCCTGCTGTCTCATTCATTAAGATCATGGTTGATCTGATCATGGTCATTACTCTGCTAACTTGACTGCATTCCCGATAGACCTTGACCCATTTGTCTATCAAAAATCTGTTTAAAACAGCCTTGAATAAATTCAATGGCACATCCTACACTACTTGTTAGGAAAGAGAATTCCACAAACTTAGCCCTCCAAGAGAAAAATCTCCTCATCTCTGTCTTAAAAGGAAGAGTTCTTAAACTATATCCCCTATAAACTATAGTTCTACTTGCAGCACATGAACTGCAGCGATTCAAAAAGGCAGCTCCTCACTGCCTCTCAAAGGCCAGTAAGGATCTGCAAAAAATGGTGGCCAGCCAGCAATGTCCATGTCCCACAAGAGAGTAGAGAAAAAAAGTCTTCCACATCCTTCCATTCTGCTCAACCTGCGTTTGAAAGCTTTGGGGAAGTATATCAACTATTAAACGTGAGCTATGGGAAAGTATTAATTAAATAATTCATACTGTGCTAATAATTACACTGGAAACCAATTTAATAACATCAGTCAGGCTCGATGCATGATTCATTTATGCATACTTGAAGCACATATATAAATACATATATAAATACAAAATTCTGAAGAAGGGTCCAGACCCGAAACGTCAGCTTTCCTGCTCCTCTGATGCTGCTTGGCTTGCTGTGTTCATCCAGCTGTACACCTTGTTATCTCTATAAATACAAAGGACCTGTTTTGTGTAGACAAGGGCAACTTGCACGTACATTGCACCTTATTACAACAAAAAAAGTTGTCATGGGAATAGCTAATATCTGCCACATTCCCATGGCAACACTTTAAACGATCAGAGTCTTCCTGCCCGGTCAAAAAATTAAGATTTGCAAGGAACTGTTCTTGCTATATCTCCATACCAATGATGACCCAATCAATCAGCACCCTCTTCCTATCCGATGCTATATGAAATGCGGTCCCTTTGATCAAGTCTGCTTCTTGTATCCTAATTCTAATGAGTGCAAGACAGAAAACACTTCAACTTCTAGTCTCCTATGTATCAGGAATATAGAACAAAGGTAGATAATTGGAATTGAGCTGTGGATAAACTATGATCTAATAGAATGATAAAATAGGTGCAAGTGTTAGAACGGCCATCTCCTGTTCCTGAGTTTATGCCGAATCCCAAAAGTATTGGCTTGATTTCACATACAAGGAAGGTAGTAGGAATGTTTTAACTTATGTAGTGGAGAGAAAGGACAGTTTCTGGCATACCTATTTTATGAAAAAAATTTAGATGATGATGTGAGAAATGAATTGAGAAGCTTGCCAAAAGTCCAAACATGACATTTAAGTTTCTGAGGCAATGTATAATGCCTTTATAGAGATTACATCTGGCTATTTTTAAAGAAGTGGTGTTGAAAGAATCCTGTTTGATGTTCTTATTTGGGAATTTTATGTATCAGTACAGATGAAATTTGTATGTGCGAACATTTGTTTTAGCTTAACTTATTAGCTTTGGCCATCAATTCGTTATATTATTTCGCTTGAGCACATTAGTTCCTTTCAGTAAGTGATCCTTTGACTGTTTACCAAGTTTGATTCCACATATCAGATGCAGACATTCTGTTTCATTTTCATTTATACAAAGGGACCATGTCCTTTTCAAACGACTGTATATATGTGGTTGAAAAGAATTAATGGCAGTTTATTGCCATAGACAAAAAACCTATAAAAATAGTTTACTGATGTAGAAAAAAATTGAAAGCACTTGTATTTACATGAAATATTTCACAATGTGGGACATCCAAACTACTTTCCCAATAACTAAGTACATTTTAAGTATGTTCACTGTTGTAAGTTAGAATATATTGTGATAGAAAAACTTACATATATAGTACCTTTTATTTCCTCAGAATTTTGCAGTAGCCAAAGAATTGTTTTTGTCAATGTTATGATGTCGATAAAATAGTGATATTTTGGGACTGTATTTTTAAATTCAGAGTTAAAATCTAGGAGGCTCATGTGACTAGTGGCTAAACTCTGTCTTCCAGTGTCCCAAAAAGTGTGCATAGGCTTTGGGATGTAAACAGTTGTGCTGTCAACTGTCCAATTTTTTAAGGTGAAAGAAAGTTACCATCAAAAATAATTAATTAGTGTTTCTATCTGATACAATGCTAATGTACTTCATGTTACCAGGGGAACATGTTAAAGAAGTTGTTACAGAGATAGTAGGAACTGCTGATGCTGGAGAATCTGAGAAAACAAGGTGTAGAGCTGGATGAACACAGCAGGCTAAGCAGCATCAGAGGAACAGGAAAGCTGACGTTTCGGGTCTAGACCCTTCTTCAGAAATGGGGGAGGGGAAGGGGATTCTGAAATAAATAGGGAGAGAGGGGGAGGTGGATAGAAGATGGATAAAGGAGAAGATAGGTGGAGAGGAGACAGACAGGTCAAAGAGGCAGGGTTGGAGCCAGTAAAGGTGAGTGTAGGTGGGGAGTTAGGGAGGGGATAGGTTGGTCCAGGGAGGACGGACAGGTCAAGGAGGCGGGATGAGGCCAGTAGGTGGGAGATGGGGGTGGGCCTTGAGGTGGGAGGAATGGATAGGTGGGCGGACAGGTTAGGGAGGAGGTGACGAGCTCAGCTGGTTTTGGGATGCAGTCAGGGAAGAGGAAATTTTGAAGCTTGTGAAGTCCACATTGATACCACTGGGCTGCAGGGTTCCCAAGCGAAATATGAGTTGCTGTTCCTGCAACCTTCTGGTGGTATCGTTGTGGCACTGCAGGAGACCCAGGATGGACACGTCGTCCAAGGAGTGAGAGGGGGAGTTGAAATGGTTCGCGACTGGGAGGTGCAGTTGTTTGTTGCACACCAAGCGTAGGTGTTCCACAAAGCAGTCCCCAAGCCTCTGCTTGGCTTCCCCGATGTAGAGGCGGCCACAACGGGATCAGCGGAAACAGTATACCACATTAGCAGATGTGCAGGTGAACATCTGTTTGATGTGGTATACTGTATCCGCTGTTCCTGTTGTGGCCTCCTCTACATCGGGGAAACCAAGCGGAGGCTTGGGGACCACTTTGTGGAACACCTACACTCGTTTCGCAACAAACAACTGCACCTCCCAGTCGCAAACCATTTCAACTCACTCACTCCTTGGATGACATGTCCATCCTGGGCCTCCTGCAGTGCCACAACGATGCTACCAGAAGGTTGCAGGAACAGCATCTCATATTTCGCTTGGGAACCCTGCAGCCCAATGGTATCAATGTGGACTTCACAAGCTTCAAAATCTCCTCTCCCCTGACTGCATCCCAAAACTAGCCGAGCTCGTCCCCTCCTCCCTAACCTGTCCATCCACCTATCCACTCCTCCCACCTCAAGCCCCACCCCCATCTCCTACCTACTAGCCTCATCCCGCCTCCTTGACCTGTCCGTCCTCCCTGGACCAACCTATTCCCTCCCTAACTCCCCACCTACACTCACCTTTACTGGCTCCAGCCCCGCCTCTTTGACCTGTCTGTCTCCTCTCCACATATCTTCTCCTTTATCCATCTTCTATCTGCCTCCCCCCTTTCCCTATTTATTTCAGAATCCCCTTCCCCTCACCCCTTTCTGAAGAAGGGTCTAGACCCGAAACGTCAGCTTTCCTGCTCCTCTGCTGCTTGGCCTGCTGTGTTCATCTAGCTCTACACCTTGTTATAACATGTTAAAGAAAGTCTGTTGTGAGATCAGGTTACAGACATCCCTACAAATTGAGGACTGTTGCAGACAGACAAGGATTCTGTGTGGTCAGAAGTGAGAAAAGGTTGCATGGCTTTACAAGCTGCTACAACCATGTGTGGGAGAACGATAGTTTCCAGTCAAAGAGACCCTGTAATGATCTGAGGATTACAGAAAATTTGTCCTCGCGTGATCAGGGAGAAGGATTATGCAACAGACTTTATTGCTGGTGGTGGATTTAAGGAACAGGAAATTGTCACAGGAAAAAACAGGAAATGGTCACACGAAACAGGGATACAAGAATTAGTGGAAGCTGGAATGCGTTGAAGAATGAAAAACATAAAAGAGAATGTCAATTTCCTGCAGTTTTTAAAGTATTAGTTGCCTACAAAAAGTATAAAATGGTGTTTAATTAATAATTTTTAGTTAGTCATATGGTACGAAAAGATTTTAAAATGTTTTATCTTGTGTCATTCTTTCAGCTAGCAATTGAAATAATGAATCTCTTTAAAAGTTATGGTTCTCTACAGAGGTCATAATCCTTTTTGAAAATGCAGTTGTTTATGCAATGTAGGGGTAGTCTACAGTTACATGAAGTTACCACTTTTCTTAAGTATGGATCTGCTTAATCACATTGTTAACTTTGTTAATGTCTTTCTTTAAGGGTACAAAGGAACAGGTGATGGCCTGTATCTGAGCTCAAATAAATGTGGAGCACCTTACACTAGCTGAGGAATGAGAGGGGCAAGACTGCATAAGTCAATAAACTCCCAATGCAGTAAAAGACATATGGGTTTTGTTTTCAATTCTCCAACTGGCTTGGAATCTTTTAACAGTGGTAACAAAGGATAGTTGCCCAAAGGAGCAAAGAGATTGGAAATTAAGGGCCAAATTTTGGCTAAGTGCGAGTTGCATCAGGTTTTTTGGAGGACTTTTTGCTGCAAGCCATAGCAGGTTTTCTCACCGTATTGTACCAAACTCACCTCATTAAATATCTGCCCCTCCCAAGTAATCTATCACATCAGGTTCTAGCGCTGTCTTACCCAACACTGTTACTGGAATAACTCACTAACTCATATCCACCGAAAGACCAACATCCCTGGAGGCTGTGCCAATGGGCAAACACTTGTATTCAAAAGCTGCCCTGCTCAATCAAAGATGCTTCAAGAAAAGAAGAAAATGGCAACTTGATTGGAGGTCCTAGTTGAGGGGTGGGACAAAGAACTGGAGTGCTCTTACTGGAGGACCAGCAGAGGAGCCCTCATCATCTAGCAGCCTGATCCATAGTCACCACCTGAGCCAGCACTGTCTCCATGGTTTGGAGGAACAGCCAGCAGTGCCATAAGAAGGGTTTCTCCACTGCGCCTGGGTAAGTGCCATGTTTTTCTGTCTACCACCTCATTCTAATTCTGGTATTGCACACATCCGCCATCAAGACTTGTGCTCTGCGATTCTTGTAATTGCTTGCAGCATCTTTCCTTGCCAGCTGTCACGGCTCCATCAAATTCCACATCGCGCATCCCCCTCTCAACATCCCAGACCACCCAGTTCCCTCTGTGCAGCTAACATAGTCACTTGGACTCCTCACCATGTTTTGCCCAACTGTTCCAGGACTAACAGCTGTGCCACCTACTTTTATCTCACTCAGTTCCTCCCTTCCTCTCATTACAGAAGGCAGTCAATGCCAGGGCAAAGGGAGCTCTTACAAGTGGAGGGGTGCCTGACTGTGGGTCCTCACTTCGTATGACAAAGTTCTGTTCCTTGTGGGAGAAGACCAGGACCAGTCATGTGTGGTTACTGAAACATCCATGTCCTGTGGGTATGTGCCTATCCTCATTCCACTAGAAATTTCTCAAGTGACCCACCGACAGTGTCATTTGTCACACATCTCTTCCAATCACTGGCCACGACTCCTCTCTCTTTTTTTGACTTGCAGGTAGCTCTAGCATGACCACCACCACTGCTGCGATCAAAGAAGCCAACTCCTTAACCTCTGAGAGTGACAGAATGGAGATGTTACAGGAAGCATTGGTAAGTCTGCTTCCTGTACCCCTCATCAGCCCAGAAACTGACACATCAATGGGAACATCAGGGTTAGAAAGGTTACTATCTGGTGACCACCTCACTGTGATAGCTGTGCAGCTGGCTGAGGAAGAAACACTCCAGGCAACTGGCACTCTGAGGCCTACCGGAGAACAAGCACCTGCTCAGGCCCAGGTAGGAGATGGCCCTCTGGTTTCAGCAATTAGAAACTTGATTGACATGCACAGGGAAGAACAGGAGCTGAGACAGAGATGTGGGAAGCAATTGATCCCATTGCACAGAGTCTGCAGGAATGCAGCTAAGCAATGGGTATCCAGCTGCCTCAACTAAGGATGATCTGGCTTCCTCCATGGATAGGTTGGCAGCTGTCATGGAGAGTCAGATCCAGCAGCCTCGGGGTTGAAAGCATGGTGACAGGTGGAAGGGGAGCCTTGCGAGCACTCCCGGTGCTCTTTCTCACAAAGAAACAGGGTGGTGCCAGGAGGCACCTAGCTGGGCAAGGAACCAAATGCAGCCTCAGCATACCTGGCCCAACCTGACAAAAGTGCTCCCAGGGTCACCCGATCAACCCTCCAGGGTACTAATGCGTGTTTCTCCAGACCTTGAACACCACAATGACCCGGATGGCTACTTCAGATCAGGCTGGCGTTATTTGTATTGGTGCGCAGCTGTGATTTAAATATAACAGCTACTGCATGTACTCAATAATGCCCCAGTAATGGTGAGTGCTTCCCCCACTGGTGAGTGTAGGATTATGCAAGAGCAAAGCTCTGGTGGCCTGGTGCATTCTAAATGAAGTTAATAGTGTAAAATGTCTGGTAAATGGCAGTGGAGAAGCGTTTCTGAGCCCGGAGTTCATACGTTCTGTCTACTTTTTGTTTCTTTTCTTTATGCTGTCTCTCTTTTCTCATCCTTTTTCTCTTTTATTTTAATTCCTTCTTGTTGAAGAGCTCAGTCAGTATGACGGCACCAGCAGCGAGTGAGCCTAGTACAGATTCAAGTGGGCCCAGCAGCATGGACCTCTGGCAGCTGCATCAGAAGCAAGTTTGGGTTCCTGGCGGTTTATGAATCGACGAGGCAATCTTAGCGCCGACTCATGGCTGCTCTCGCGGAGCTGAGTTTGGCTTCCCAGCAGCATCTGTGTCCAGCGCAGTTTAATCGAAGCAGAGTTCTGAAGAAGGGTCACCGGACCCAAAACGTTAACTCTGTTTTCTCCTTCACAGATCCTGCCAGACCTGCTGAGCTTTTCCAGCAACTTTGTTTTTGTTGTTGTTGCTGTTGTTGTTAATGGAAGCGGAGGTGACTTTGGGCCCAGTACAGGACCCGGCGGCATCAGCAGCAGCCATATTGGCGAGGTGGGCTCGAAGCAGATTCATGATGGCAGCATCAGGGGTGTCTGCATTGGCAAGGATTCATTGTGGCAAGGTCTTTGGTGGAGTTGAGATGGCGCTGAAGAGTGGTGACTTGCCTTCCAGCGGCAGCAACCCGTGAAGGGGACTCATGCCTGATCACCTAGCCCATAGCGGAGCACTTACATGAAAAACTGTAAAGTTGAACACTTTTTTTTATTTCTGTATTTTTCTTCCTTTATATTCTGTTTTGGTTTATTTTTCTGTGTTTTAATATGGCAATGGAGAGTGGCAACACGATACAACAATCTTTTTGTGTATTTTATAACAAAATACATATGACAATAAATCAATCAAATCAAATCAATAAAACCATATGAGAAAACTTGTTAAGTTCACAGAGAAGAACTCTCCACGATACTCCCTGAAACCGACACTCAGACAAATTTGGGGAAAATTCATCCCAAAAATGTTTGAATTTTTTAAAGCTGATGTGGATAGATTCTTATGTGCAAGAAGGTAAAAGGTTATTGGGAATAGGCAGAAATGTGGACTTAATATCATGACCAATCTGATTGTAACTTTATTAAATGGCAGAGTCAGCTCAAGGGAACAGATGGTCCACTCCTCCTAATTTGTACTTTTGAATATTTGATATGTTGGACAATTGAAAAGTACAGATGAGGTAGATAAAGTGCTAACTGATGTAGACATGGTGCTACTGAAGAAAATGTCCAAGTTGTTTAGGCCAGAGAACAACTACCAAATGTTTGCACTAGAGTCACACATATGCCAGCAGGGGCCAGTGAATGGAGGGAATGTCACCATGTCAGGGACAGCAGAGAAAGTCACTGGCAAATACAAATGATAATTAAATGTAGAAGATGAGGGACAGGAGGGAAGATCCGTGGATTGGCCAGATTGGCAAAATAAAGATCTGAAAGATGAGGAAATGCAGTACGAGTTCGGCCCATGGCAGTTCAAGTGAACATGGTCCTATGAAAACCTCACAGACTACTAAAATGAATTCTGAACTTTAGAACAGGAGATCTTGTAAAAGTAGTCGCGAACAAAGATTGGAGGTTGATCAGAGGACATAGCTGAATGGTTGGTTTGCAATGGAGAGTGATGCCAAAACATCAGTGTCACTTTCCCTACATCAGAAAAAATAAGTGCAGGTTTTCGTAGCTTTTTTAGCAACATATTCCTAGCAGTATGTATTTACTGATTAAAGCTCCATTTTTACAAGGGGTAAAAATTACAAATATTTTTGAAGCTTCCTGCAGAATCTAGCTATATAGAAGGGAAATTGTGGAAATTAAACAACTTTGTTTATGAGTTACATGATGCATCAGGAATGTGATACTTCTCAGCGAGGTCAATCCTGTTAAAAGCAGATTGTATTCAGTTAAAAGTAGACCTACCAATGTTTTATTGATTTCACAACAAAAAACTCGCTGACATCTTTGTGATACGATTCGATGATTTTTGTTTTGGGGAAGTATTGCAGAATTCGAGCATTGTCTGGTAGATAAAATAAAAGAGAATTAAAAGTTAATAGACAAGTTTCAAGGGCCTTCGAACATATAGGATTAGATATCAAGCATAACAACTCAGGAGTGACTTTGATCTACAATCTTAGGAGAACATGTCCCTCCACACATTTCAATAAATAGGGCCAAGTCCTGACAGAAAGAGGATCTTGTATCTAAGGTAGAACCAAACCAGTTAAGGTTGGTTGGTGGTGCACTCAGACTAGACTTTGTGTCAGTTATACTGAGTACCATGTTAAACATGTTACAACTGAAGAGGCTCTGAAAGCAAATAAAACATTATAGAAATTAAATTCTACATTCCTATTTCCAGCCTTGGGTGATCCGGAAGATATGAAATTAGTAAATTTTACTAATAAATTTTAGTGATGTATCACTTGTCAGCCTTCCAAATTAATATTTTAGTACAGGAGGATTTATCATATTCTTGGTGGGAAAGAATAACAAATGCTTTCTAATGACCTGGGAAGCATGCATAAATGTATACTTTTTTAAAAACACAGTGAATATGGGATCTATTAGTGGTTGGTGGTATTACAATGTGCAATACAGAAGAATCACATTTTATTTCAGTAATTAGTTTTGGAAAGATTGTTATCAAATCTTTGAATTTAAAGAAAGGAAGGGAATTTGTTAATGTCTGGTTAAGCACATTGTTAACATTGTTAATGTCTTTTCTTAAGGTTCAGAAGAAACAGGTTGGTGGCTGTTAATACTCTGAGCACATAGAGGAATCCTCTTCCAATTCCATTTTGATTTAACCCTCCCCGTCTCCCTACACGTCTCCTCACCTTTGGTGGTCTGCACTGCCCTTGCCAGGCATTGTACATAATTTCATTATTGGAAACATGGGTGATTTATTGGAGGCGTATAATGAGTAAAAAGTGCCACGGTTGATTTGGTGGTGGGGAGAAAAAATGTTCAGTTGTGTGTAAGAGCACTTCTGGTTATATATGAAAAGAAAAAACTAACATAGGAGGGCATGTTATGCAGTAGTAGTATCCCTACCTCAGAGCCAGGAGGCCTGGGTTCAAGTCCCACCTACTGAGAGGTGTGTCATAACATCCCTGAATAGGGTTGATTTTTAAAAAAAGCATAGATACGCCTTTTAAAAGTGGGTATGGAATATGAAGAGTAAGACTGAGAAAATTAATAAACTCTCTCCGCAAATATGTCTTTAATTTAAAACTTTAATAAATTTAATCTGTCCAATTGACTTGGAATCTATTAACAGTGGAAAAGTATTCTTACATTTTTCTCAGAATAAACAAAAATGAAAATCCTTATATTTGTTTTTATTTAAAAACCATTCAGATTTCCCTCCAGGAAATGCTGCATAGACAGATAACAGGCGATGTGTGTTTTGTTTTGTTAAATGTTCTGTTGTATTGTGGAGGCTCAGGTTCAGATCCTACCATGGTAGATAGTAGAATTTGAATTCAAATTCAATTTTTTAAAAATCTGGGATTAAGGTGAGCAAGAAGCCATTGATGATTGTCAGGAAAAACCCATCTGGGTCACTAAAATTCTTTAGGGAAGGAGATTTGCCATCCTTACCTGGTCAAGCCTACGTGTGACTCCAGACCCACAACAATGTGGTTGACTCTGAAATATCCCCTGGGCAATTAGGTATGGACAAAAAATATTGGCCTGGCCAGAAACCTCTATATCCTGTCAAAGATTTTTTTTTTTAAAAATGCAGTGGAAATGTTATCATAACAAAGATTCGTACAAAATGTTATTGTTCAAAACCTAATAAAGTCAGTTTTATTCTTTACAATCACAGGGCATTAGGACTATACTGTAAACTATTAATGTTTAATTAAAATTAAATTTTGGACCAGAAAGATTTGCAGTTTTAATGATAGGGATAATAAATGGATTTACTAATTGAGGCAAAGGGTATAGGTGAAATACTATTTAAGTACTTACCAAGGAAAAAGTACTACTAAAGTCATTGTGAGATTTGTGAATCAGCGTGGATTAATGAAGAGGGGGCATTAGAATAGCTGACTGTAGACAATAAAGTTGATAAGTCACCAGAACCTTATCTGGTGACACCGAGGACTGCAAAGGTACAGATTGCAGAGGCATTGGTCACAATCTCCCAGTCCACTTCAGATACAGGGTTGATACCAAGGTCTGGACAAAAGAAAATGTTCAATAAAAACCAAAAGAACTGCAGATGCTGGAAATCTGAAACAAAAACAGAAATTGCTGGAAAAACCCAGCAGTTCTGAGGCAGGGTCACTGGACCCGAAACGTTAACTCTGATTTCTCTCCACAGATGCTACGAGAAAATTTTCAGTTCTTATTTAAAAAAGGTGTGTGCATAAACCTGGCAGCTATAGGGAACTCATGTTTTACTGGGGTTAGGGAAAGCTTTTATAAACAATAATGGCTGGTTCCTCTTAAGCATTTCCCTTGTTACGTAGGGTCACCACAACATTGGTCAATTATCTTCATATCAATCAGTATTTTAAGATTTGATGGCAGCTGCTTTCTTTTGCCACAGCCAGATGCCCTTTCAGCCAGTGCTGTAAAAGTGGGGGCATTGTTTATCTTCACCCCCTTCTGTAATGTTCCAACACCATGATGGAACTTTTTCAGGGCTGTGCACTTCACAATTCTAGAGAAGCTGGCTTCTGAACAGCAAAATAAAAGCAAAAATGAAATCCAGCAGTGATTCTCCCTTCATGTAAGATCCAGGCATTATTTTCTGTCCCCCTTCCTATGCGTTACTAAGCTTCCCCTTTCAAATCCAGTTCAGGTCAGAAATTGCTATGAGTGTGAAATTGAACCAATCTCAGGAAATCTCACAGGATTTGGACCAGTGCACTTTGACTATGTGAAATGCTTGCCACTTCAAGGTTCTGCTGTATTATGTTGGAACTGAAAAATCTTCCTTCAAATGTCTAGGTGATAGTTTCCTTGTTACAGACTGGCGAATTTAAGATAGTGTTGGAGAAGTAACTGGTTAAAAATCTGCTAAAAGCATACAAACAGTATTGTGCGATTGAGATTCCTGTCCTATTTGACCATGTGTAATGGATTCAAATTCAAGTACAAATTTTGTATCAGCTAATAATGCAAAATATAAAATCTTACATTTTTAAAGAAACATGCTATTTTAAAAAAAACTCCTGCATCTAAGTAGATTGTTCATATGTTGTATACAATAGTATAAAGTGTGTGTCTGACAGTAAAAATCACGGTTGAAATTGGAAGAACCTGTTCAGCTGCAATAAAAATGCTCAAGCAAGTTTGTGAATCAGGAGATGTAATTACAGCTTAACTTAGTCCTAGCATTTTCTTCTATATTACAGTTAATTTTACAATTTAGAAGTAATAATTCTTACCTTCATGTAGTGGTTACGCAGATCTGGCAGCAACAATGGTGAGGTGGCAAGTCCGAGAACAAGAGTATGGTTGCCAATTATGTTTCTGGATCTGGAGGCATGCATCATATGACTGGAGCTGTTTTATTCCAAGATACATTATAAATGTTTCACTGTGTTTCACATCAGTGACTTTCAGGGCACAGTGATTTTATTTCCTAGTAACGACTTGTATTATTTTACATTAGAACTTGTCTGGTGGTTAATATCGCCAATGGAACAAACAAAAACAGAGTAAAACTGTCACTCCTCAACTCTGCATTTTTTAACAACCATGTGAGAATGGGTGAACTGGCATCCCTCTGTTTTAACGTCCTTAGTTGGTCACAAAGGTTTAAATTCTTTTTGTCCAAGGTTATACCTCTTTCCAGTTTATAAAGTAGTTAACTATTTTTGCTGTGAGCAATAACTGGTCAATCAACAAGGGCTTCTTGAGTAAAAAAAAATCAAATTAAATTAAGTTAAATCTGAGAAAAATAATAAAAAATGCAAAGTCAAGCATATTTTAATTTTTTTCCCTAAGAACTTGTACTGAAGAATCTGTACCTTGTACCTAAGATGGTGCCGTAAGAGGCAATTTGGAAACTATTCACTGTACTCATTTGAGTATGTGACAATAAAACTAACTCAATATAACCTTTGTATAGTCACTTATACCCACTCCCAAAACCCTACCCACATATATCTATAAAGTTAGAGGGGAATGCTACTGTGTACAAAGGAAGGTAAAAGAATATGTAGTTTAGAGTCCCTTGGTTATCTTTGAGGCATGAGGGTTTTCACCTGAGTCCAATGAGGCCAGTGCAGATATGATGCCACTGGCCTCCTTCTGGTTTCTTGGATGCAGTTAGTTTTAGCAAGTGTTAGTTATTGAAAATTTTGGTTCTTTGGTGAATTTTCTCAATTATTTCTGAGTGAACAGAATGCCAACATCTGTAGAGACAGAAAATGAAGACAACTACCTGCCAAAGTGCTGTCAGAACCTCCCTTGAAATGTTAGTTCCGTTTTGTATTTCCAAAACGTTCTTTGAATGTATCTCCTTGTGACAGCCATTGTTTCAACATCCAATAATTTTCATGTTAATTGTTTCTTGAGACTATGATAGGTTTGCATCTATTGCAACCTATCTTGTCGCACTCTGGGGACAACCCATTCTTATAAAGATTTTTGATGGCTAGTTGTCAGGAATCCCCTCGTGTATTTTGATATTGATAGGTTTGGGGGGGGGCGGGGGCGTTGTAGTTTAGTCCTTTCCTTTTCATAATTTGATTTGAATTTAAATATTTGTTCTAGCAATCAGGGGAGGCAATTGCTTAGTGGTATTATCGCTGGACTGTCAATCCAGTGACCCAGATAACATTCTAGGGACCTGGATTTGGATCCCGCCATGGCAGGTGGTGGAATTTGAATTCAATAAAATACCTGGAATGAGGAATCTAATGACCATGAATCCATTGTGGATTGTCAGAAAAACCCACCTGGTTCACTAATGTCCATGAGGGAAGGAGGCTGTCATCCTTACCTGGTCTGGCCTACATGTGACTCCAGACCACAGCAACATGGTTTGCTCTTAACCATTCAATCTGCAGTCTTAGTTAATGGTGTCATCCCCATATATCCATTAGATAACGACATGTAATGATTCCCAGTGATCCATTATTTATAGCATTAGAAGATAAGTACGAATAAGGCAAGCCTATACATACAGAATTAAAATACAGTCTCCATTAGAGCAAACAACTGGTTCTTAACTGATTCAAGGGTTTTGCCAACATAGTATTATCTTCGTGTTCTGATTACTGAGTATTCATTATTATGTGTCATAAGAAAATGTTCCTGATATTATTCATAAATTTATTGTTTTGAACCTGAGGGCTCTTGTTCTGGAGGTAACTTTTGTATTTGGTTTATTATCTTATGGGTTTCTATAAATTCACCTTTCAGATGCTTCCTTTATGTCTAGGCTTCTTTTGTAACTCAGAGCTCTGATTCTAAGAATCTCTCATGATTCTTCTTTGCACTGCTTCCAACACTTAAGCCTCAACTTCCTGTGACCTTACACCTATTACTTAAGTTGCATAATCCACCAATGTATTGGTCTCGGTGATTATCACTCTGCATTGTTTGAATATATTCATTATCTATATATTGACAATTATTATCAATTGATCAACCAAGATGCTTTCAAATTTCATCTTAAACTATTTCAAAACTATTCATGACGTATGAGTGTTGTCCGTTGATCTTTCCTGAGCACAGTGCTTTGCAACAAATTTCATTTGCCATTTCCACCTGTTTATGTATTCGTCTGATTCAGAATTACATAAATTGTTGGAACAAAAGATTGATAATTTGGATCCTTTTATACTAAAGCTTGGATTCAAAAGCGTCCCAGTACTGAAATGGGAGTTAACTCAATTGATAAGTAGGTACTAAGTGAATAAAATTGTACACCCTTGACTGGAATCTTGCTGAATATGATCTACTAGCATAAAATTGTTAATTAAGTAATGCTAATATAGCAACTTGGTAATGAACTGCACAATAATGGCTGCTACAAGAAAGGAAATTGCTATATTGGTTCAGGAGAAGCAACTCTTTTGAGATTGGGGTGATGTATTGTGGTAGTGAAATAGGGTGGCTTCACTGTATGGTAGCTCTAATGCCTGAGAATTATACCACTTGGAGCTACAAGTGTGCATCTTACCACAATTGAGTCCCTTACCTTAATTAACCATATTCTCCCGAAATGAAAAATCATCCAAATTAACAGATACATATGGCTGCAAGATTTCTTCTCAAAGCAGGAAAACTTGTCTAAGGAAAATAACTGGCGGCCAGCTAGCACAATTTGTACACGTATTTATTTTATGAATGTGTAATTTAGCAATGTTTTTAATGGGTGCATTTCTGTTTAATACCAGAACAGCTGAGACAATTAACCGCACCTTTTTTAGCAGACTATCTTTATAAATAAATTATGCAGTCTTGTAGTAGTTTTGAAATAAATTTGCAATGTTGGTATGTAAAACTAGTATTTCTGTAAGGAGCAGGGTTTGATAGTACAGATACAGGGGTGGATTTTTTTAGGCCTGCCCAGAGCTTTTAGAGGGAAGAGCAAGGAAACTTAACTGACTGAGAAGCAAAAATTCAGTTTCCCCACAGCAGATTAAAACTTTCCTATTAAGTTTTCAGAACCTTTTTAGTTTGATGGACTTTCCTGACCTGGAACTTTTTTGCATGCTTTGAATACTTATTAACACTCTAATCCACTGGAATTATGTTCACGGGTGCAATTTTGTTAGGCAAAAATGAGAAACAGGCATGCTCCCAAACCCCTTTCTATACATGTATATGTGCAGACTGAAAATGTACAGAAGTTTGCCAAAAAGGAAACCAGTTACAGCCATGCTACTTAAACAAGAAACCTTAGCATAGAGACAGAGCTGAGCCTTCACTCTGTTACGAGTGTCTTTAAGGTTATTGTTAAGTAAGAAGGATGAAACTTTATTTCTGATACTCTAAAGCACAGATCTGCAATCAAAGCTGCGATTTGTTTAGACAATCTGGTTTGGTAAAGTCATACACCAGCCAGCATGTCTAACTACTCAGTGCATGGAGGATCTGGCAGAAGACTGCTTCACTGCAATCAGCATTTGCAGCACAGTAAATAGGTAAGACGTGATAAAACGTAACTTGTTTGTTATGTTTGTGTCTGGTCAGTGCAGTGTTGTGACATCACACTGCTAATTGAATACATTATGTTGCAGATGCTTCTCATTTCCTGCTGACTGCAATACAGATGACAGTTTCCATTCAGGTGCAAAAGCACAAAATAAAGCTATTAATCACATCAACACCACAAATAACATAAAACAAAAATAAGAATCTTCATATGCTGCTGTCACTGATAGAGTGGTGCAGATCAGGACAAGCAAAACAGGCACTGTCCACTATTTTGTGAAACTTGCCTACAGAAACTGTCAAATTGTTCTTCGGCCTCTTGGAGTTTCTGCATTGCAGCTTAATGCAAGTCCAAACGTGAAACAAAACTTTGACCAGTGACCATATTTATTTGTAAATCAAGTTAGCTTATTTTTCATAAGATGTGACAAAATAGTGACGCATTATCAATTTAAACAAATAAAACAATTTTACCAAAAATCAAGCAAGGGTAGATACTGAAAATAAGTTTTGAGAAGAAAGGTTAACTAATGCACAAGTTCACTGAGGGCACAGCTGCTATTTAATACATTCAGTTTTGGAGTAAATTCCATGGAACCTCTTCCAAAATGAACGCACATAGTCTTTTTTACATAGATATCAATAAATAATTTCACATAACTATGTTAGCAATCCATGTACACTATTTGAACTAGATTGTGTCTCTTTGGGTGCAAGTCAATATATAAAATTTCTCTTTTACATGGATGTGGGAAGTAGAATTGAAATTCTTCTGTATATTACACATATAACTGAATTACACATTCTATGAGGCATTCTAATCTCTCATTTTCACACGTTAGTTATTGCTTGGCAGGATTTTTATTTTACATATTTGTTACAAACTGTAATCCTTTGATAGTATTGGAAGAAGACTTCATGTGAAGAAGTTGGTAAATTATAAAGGAATTAGGTTTTTCTAGTTCCAAATATGCTTATTTCCATGGAGACACACCATATTGAAATAACAGAAGGAATAAACTATTCTTAGTTTAAGATGTATTTTGTCTGCCATGTTACATTTTGCACATCATCTTAGACCATGAAATCGCCTGTTCCATTATACAGAGTAAATAATTTAAAAATTATCATCATTATTGTTGACTTAAAACTTTACAATCAGAACGTAAGCAAAACTTGATGACTATTTGCTTCAATATTAGTATTAAATCAGTTATTTGAAATGATGTACAATTGTGGTTTTTATAAATCTACTTACAATTGTCCACCCTGAGTTTAAACTGTATCATTATGTAATGACCTTATGTTGTTCAATATTAAAATAAATAAAATAATTTCATTACACCATTTCAATACAAAAATGTCTCCATGCAATTCAAAAATGTTCTAAGTTTAGTCCAATTTTGCAATGACAGCTACATTGTGCAGGAGTCGGAGTGGGGAGATGAGGCTATGTTGCATTTTGCAGTGGCTCCGACCCTCCAATTTGTTTTGGTTATTGGCACAGGAAAAACTTACTCAGAGAGCTTGTTCTGTGATACACTGGTGTTGGAGAATAACATGCAGTGAGACAGCAATACTTAAAGTAATGCAGTTCACTGCAAAAGAAAAAGATGTCCTAGAACGTAAACTAATTGCTCACAATGGCACAAATGGAAAAATGTAGGCAACCCAACTCCTTTTGATTGAATAACTGAGAGACCCCGTTACATGAGCTACAACATAACATAAGGAATATAACACAATACAATACAACAGAAAAAAGAAATGTGGGAGTTTCTGGAACATGGTAAAAGTGAGTATTCTCCTCAATTTTGCATTGACTAGCTCGCATATGTAAATTGAGATGTAAAGCATTGTACATAATTTTTTTTTTACATTAACTTTTATTCTATACCTAAGCTTCACAAAGAATGTCTTGTGATGTGATGGTTAATGTCTCTGAGTCAGCACCTCCAGGTTAAGTCCCATTCCAGGTTAAGTCCCATTCCAGGCCAAGGAAGATGCGTATATAATGTGGCCAAATGGATTCTGTGTATCAACTTGTAAATTTTTCTAACATATGCCCATGGTAGGCAATAAGAGTGAAACGAATTATCGGCAGCCTCGTATCAAAAAGAAATTGGAGCCTCCAACACAACTATCTGTAGCTCTACACTTTTAGTGTTGTTGGTGGGATGTGGCATTGAAAATATGTCATTGTTTTGGACCATTTCTGTGTGTTCACTCACCTTCTTAGTGGTTTTGCATCCAGAGCTTCAGGTCTTTGACTAACATGATGACCTAATCCCACCACTCTGATAAGTTTGTGTGGTATCCTCTAGGACCCCTGTGGATAAGGGTCACCTCTCCCACTCTTTTTTCAACCAAGGCTTTCAACCAAGTGTCAGAACATTTTAAGAACTCTGCTGTAAAAATATGCCATTCTTGTGACGACCTCACATCGAAATCACTTTAAATGTTTATTCTAGCATGTACTTCAATCAAAATGCCTCTCCTCTTTATGAGGTGCAAGTTGGTTTGAAGCTGTGAGAGATTCTCGCAATTTTGCATGCCCTGCCTAGGTGCCCAGCTGCTCAACTATCTGCTTGGTGCATACTGCACACCACAATCATTTAAATAAACTGGAATTGGAGGCAATGACTGTGGATTGATTGTGTTTTGTGATTCCTGTCTTCAGAGGTTTATAGCCATAAAGTTTAATGTGGGATCCTCTTTGATTATATACAAATCTTAAAATGCAACATGACTATTTTATAGTATTGCCTCATAAACCCCTTTCAAATTGCCCATTGCAAAAATGTATCTAATACAATGGTGGACGGACAATTAACTTTCTGTTACAATGTTCTTTTTTATTTTTATAGAAATGCTTCCCTCAAAAAGTGATTTTACATGTCGGTCATCCTTGGGTGGTACATCTAGATTGATGAGCTAACTCCCCCAGATTGTTACAGAAAATGCTGGAGAAACTCAACATTCCTTCCATTGCTTCGGAGACTTCCAGTTCTGATGAAGAGTCATATTGGACTCAAAATATTAACTCTGTTTCTCTCTCCACAGATGCTTCCAATCATGCTGAATTCCTCTAGCACTTTCTGTTTTTATTTCAGATTTCCAGCATCTGCAGTAATTTTCCTTATTGTATCATTAAATAGTTGATCACTTTCTGTTTCTTGCTTACTCCACCCTGTCACTGTCTTATTACCTGACAATTCACGCTCATGTCTGCCCATAATAGGAATGCATTGGAAACAAACTCAATTCTGTATTCAGGGCAATCACGCAAAGGAATTCCCAACATTCCAAACTTAGCAGTGATTGTATCAAACATTTTAATTTACTTATTAATGTTGGGAACAATGTTGATCACACAAGTAGAACAGAATACTGTACACATTCCTTTGCTAAACATAGCCAATTACACTTCTCTAAAAAGCACTATATAATTAAGATTTTCTGATATTTTCATAACATAAAATTAAGTGATTTACAAAACTATAATATCATGGCTCATCTTAATTCATGTTTCTTAAATTAATTAAAATTAGAGGTTTGTCTGTACATTACCAGACTTCTCAGATTGTTTCATGTTACATTGCGTTGAGGCAACCAAAGATTTCAGAGCTGAGACATAGGACGGTCTGTGGAATGGTGCAGGCCATCTGGTACTCAATAAGCCAGCAGCTGGAACTTGTCTGCTGTCACCTGCAGCAGACATAAGGGGCTGCAGCTCCTGCTGCTGAATAGACTCCATGGTGTCCTCATCAGCGCTTCTTTCAGCAGCTGTACAAGCTTCAGGAAACTGGAAATGGATGGGATGTCGTGGCACTAACAGGGCAGCCGATGTTGTGTGTTCATCCAGCATAAAGTTCGAGGTCTTTGGCTGAAACACTGTGTCAGATACAGTTGGTGAAACCAGGCTGTCCGTACTATGCTTCCAAGCATACTGCAAATCAATTGGCACAATCTTGTTGGTTTCTGAAGACACACAGGCTGTAAGCTCACCCTGATCACCTTTCCAAGGAAGCTCTTTTTCAGCAGAAGTAGGAGATGGTGGGATAATGCTAGGGCTTTGAGGATATTCCAAATTACCTGTGGATATAAAATTTAATAAAATACATGCTGAGACACTAAAAATGGTTCTGATTGGCATTCTTAAAAAATGAATTTTTACTATAGAAATTTTTTGTCAAAATAAATAAAATGCCATTGATGGTAAAACCGGTAAAGATTTGTTGTAAAGGCATTAATAAGATGACAAGTAATAGTCTTAGAGTACAAGTCAACATGGAGAAAATAAATATTCAACAAGTAAGAGATTCCAGACAGATCAACACTGATATAAGATAATAGAAGAGAATAAAACAGTTGGGTTGTTAGCAATACTGAAGAGTTTCAGAAATGTGAGTAAGTTCAAAAAATATAAACTGAAAATTTTGTAATACATCGGCTACATTAATGGCAAAATAGCAGTGGATTTATTATGTACGTTGTCATTTTCGTGTAAACTGTTCTGCAATCCCTATAAGCTTATGTCCAATTTGTGCTGCTCCACTTGTTAGTCTCACAGAAAACAGCATCTTGACTCAGCTTGAGTTTGAAGCATATGCTTTGCGCATTTATTATCAAATTAACCCTTTTAATGTTAGGGTTTGTGTCACTACTGGGTAGTGCTCTGTATTCAATTCCCATTCCAGGACTTTGCAATCAGGGAAGAAGTGTTTATGACATGACTAAGCAGCTGAATAATCAATCTGCTGAACTTTGCAATATGCCCATTCTGGAGGGTAAGAAAAGACACTGCTGATTGGCCTTTATTGGCGACACTATACTTGCTAGCATGGCAACTTGCAGCAGAATTGCTCACGTTAAAGTGCTGAATGAACAGCTGAAATAGAAGAATACTGTTCAACCAATGCTGACCAGAAAGGAACACTGGAGTGTGGAGTCCATTCCTGTAGGGGGCAAATTGTTGTTAGTGGTTTTTAAAACATTTTGTTTTCACTTTTACACTTCCTTTCTCTTAATCTGTCTTTATTTCTCTTTCTTTTTAATATAATTTGACTGTACTTCAACTTATTTCCTTGTTTGTCATTCCTTTATTTCTTTCTCATGATTGTATCTAGTTGGTGAAAGAGGTAAGACCATTGGGCCTGCAATTCACTAGTACCTGGGAGGTCCCAGTTTTCAGTCATTTGCTTGTACCTTAAGAAATTTCCAAAACATTTCGCAAGTTGGAGGGTGAGCAAAATGCCTCAGCAAATTCTGGCCCATTGTTTGAACAAGCACTCACACCCTGAAGGAAGATTTACAATAAGATCTTGATGATGAGTCGAGGAAAATGAATAGCTTAAGATTGCAAGTGCAGATGTAGAATTGTTAAAACTGATTTCTCCTATCTGAAATTGCAATTGACAGCCTTCTTGTAGACCATGCACATAGTTTTGCTCTCCATAAGGAAATGTTTTCATGTCGTGAGAAACCAATTCGCAACATCTGCAATGGTGATATCATAAGTAACAAACAGGAAACTCTTGTTATTTTTTTCCAAATGCTGCCTCTCCCCCATCTTCTCAAGACTTCCACTGGCAGGCACACTTCTTGTGCAACTGCAGAGATGTTCCCTGGCAAATGTTGCTTTCTTATATTAAAAAATGGTGTATTTTATCTGTACATCTGGTTACCTCTTGAAAAAATTCAATCAAGTTGGTCAGACATGACCTGCCCTTAAGAAAACCAAACTGACTATTCTTGATTAATCCCTGCCTCTTCAAATGCAGATTAATTCTGTCCCTCAGAATTACTTCCAATAGTTTCCCCACCACTTGGGTTGGACTGACTGGCTTGTAGTTTCCTGGTTTATCCCTTGCTGTCTCTTTGAATAGGAGTACTACATTGGCTGTCCCCCAGTCCTCTGGCACCTTTTCTGCGGCCAGAGAGGAATTGAAAATTATTGCCAGCACCTCTACTACTTCTTCCTTTGCCTCAATTAACACTGTTCCCCAACCCTCTCCTACGGTACAGCAAATGACCCTGGAAAGATATTTATCCTGGTCCCAATCAGGTGTAAACTGCACAGCATGTGCAGATCCCACCTTCCCAAAAACTAGGCTAATGCCCCAGAATTCTGATGCCCATCCTATGACATCAGCTTCTCCTATTCCTATACTTGCTAGCACATGGGACTGGGAATAATGCTGAGGCTACTGCTTTAGAGTTCCTGCCTTTAAATCTCCTACCTATTTCCGTGAAATCTACTTTCAGGATCTTGTTCCCATGCCTTTCCAAGTCAGCGGCACTAGCATCGACCATAATCTCTGGCAGATCACTGTTTCCCAGATGAATGTCCCTTGGGCAAATCTTTTACCTTGGCACCAGGTAGCAATATACCATCCTGGAGTCAATTCAGCAGTCACAAAAAATGCTGTATGATCCCCTGACTATGGAATCCCACATCACTATTACTCACTTACTGTAGATTTGTTCATCTGTGATATATGGTGTGTTCATGACTTAACACATACTGTAGCATGTACACTCCACTTGGCTGAGCTGACCTGCCATCATGTAACTTTAAAAGCTACTTATTACAATTAGTATAGTAGAAAACACATGGATAGGGCCCAATTACTGGAGGCTGAGAAAGGTAGAAGAAAAGAAACCCTCCAAGGCCTCTAACTCACCAAATTCCCACTTTGTACTTGCAACAGCTTTTGAGGGAACCCTCTATTTAAGCTTTGTGAAAATAACTGACAAGCTTCAAAAACTGGATTAAACAAGCCACAAATTAATTAGTTATAGCTTCACTTAGAGCTTGTATACCTCTGCACTGGAACTTCTTTTAGCTTCAAATGTAATATCTTGTTGTTGCTACATTAAAGGAAAAACTAAACATTAGTTAACAATTACCCATTCAGTCTATTACACTCCTCAGCTCCCAGAATAGACAAGGCACCTCTGCTTCAATATAAACTGTTCTTTTAGTTTAACAAATTATAGAATCCCTACAGTGTGGAAACAGGCCCTTTGGCCCAACAAGTCTACACTGAACCTCAGAGCATCCCACCCAAACTACACATCCCTGAACACTACAGGCAATTTAACATGGCCAATCCACCTAACCTGTACATCTTTGGACTGTGGGAGGAAACCAGAACACCCAGAGGAAACCCATGCAGACACAGGGAGAATGTGCAGATTCCACACAGACAGTCACCTGAGGCTGGAATTGAACCTGGGTCCCTAGCACTGTCAGGCAGCAGTGCTAACCACTGTGCCACTGTGCCACACTGGAATTACTGGAAAATGAATGAGATTTGGATTTGTTTGCATGCATTAGACAGTCACTTCATCAAGAAGTTTGTGAACAGTCACACTATCCTGAAATTCCCTTCATCATAGAGGCTCCCTCTACCTCTATCTTTCTTTCCCGATTCACCGAGACAGAGGCTATCCTCAAATATTTTCTGAACCCCCTGCTCCAGCAGATCTCTTTGAACTGTTTCATTCTGCTTGCCTCAATTGAAGCTCATGTCTGATCATTCAGTCTATCCTGCAGGTGGGAATTCCTGTTCGAATGCAATACTGAGGATTCTTACCTGAAATCCCAGGACAATTAAGCAGATTTAGATCTGAGCAGTTTCTGTAACCAACAGCATCCAAATTAACCTAGGAAACCATCAAACGGTGACCAAAAGCTTTGAAAAAGCTTCTAACTCAAAAAGGAGCTCGTGAACCATGTTTTACAAGCACTATGACAATAGACTGGAAGACTCCAGATGGCAGCATAATGCATGCCTTGGCCAAACAGTGTGAGCACTAGCATTGGCAGTCAGGAGTCGGGACAAACCTACAACACATCAGAGACATTCTACTTCAATGCCAACTCAAAAGCAGTAGTGGTGTAAATACAGCAGGGTGAGAGGTCCTGGAAACTGAGGGCATCAATTTAGCCTGGGCTGCGTTAACTACATATTTGGGAGCTGGATTTCTCAGGAGCATCAGAGACCAAAGGCACTGAGACTACAGCAATCTGAGGACCAACAGAAGTTTCAACTTCTGGGAGGAATGCTTCCTTAGCACCCTCCAACCACCCAGCCCATACCACCCACATGGGAAGCAGACACATAGGAACACTTCCACCACCTGCAAGTTCCCCTTCAAGCCACACACCATCCTGACTTGGAAATGTATTGCTATTCCTTCAGTTTTGCTGAGTCACATTCCTGGTACTCCATTCCTGACAGCACTGTGGGTGTGCCAATAGCACGTTACCACAGTGTTTCAAGATCTCCGCTCATTTGCTCTGAAGGAAAATTAGGAATGGGCCATAACTGCTGGCCCAGCCAATGGTACCCAGATGTCTTGTGGACAGATGAGGTTAGCCATCAGACAGCACCTACAATTGGAAGCTCAGCTTCCTGCAAATGTTACAGCAGTAGTGTCAGTAAAAGGCTGTGTCTCTCAGGGAGGTGGTCACCGATACATGTGCCATGGTTGAGGTTGAACTGAGCCCAAAGGTAGGTAGTAGGCATCCAATGTCTGTGGCATGAGGCCATGCAAGAGTCAACTCACATGCACCATGGCATTCCACAGACAGGTTGCAATGCCTCTGCCAGGCAATGCTGCTGCCTAGCTACTGCCATGGCTGGGCATATCCTTTATACCAAACTCACATGGACGCCAAGTGACTTGTAAGGCTGTAAGACTTGTAAAGCTTAATCTGGTGAGCTCATCTTGGCTGAAAACATACAGGCATTCACCCTTTTGCCACACTGCTGCCGAGTTCCAGGTACCATCCCATCATTAATGTCCTCCTCTGCGAACACTGTCCATTTTTGCTGGAATCTACAAGGCCCATCTCCTCCTCCCATTTCTGGGGAAGCGGATCTTTTCCATCATCACCAAAGCAGCCTACAGGAATCACTGAAAATGGGGTCACCTGGAGTCTTCCCCTGGTCATTTCCTGTGCTGTTCTTCCTCAGGGCTTCATTGTAGGTAAAGGGATCGTCAGCATCTGGCAACCCTATAAGCATGTCAGCAGTATGGTCTTACCCTCCTCTGTTAACAAATGCACCCTTCATCTCTGCCTTTCTCTTCAGTCATACAGGCATTTTTACCCCATAAGCAACACTTCCTTCCTGGTTCATAGTGACATTTTCTGCATTTCTTTCCTTTCCCTCGTTCTCCTATGCATTGCCCATCCTTTCCCACCCTTCAATCCCAAGTTGATGCTGACACCTTTCACACACCCTCCCATAGTTCACCCTCTCTTTTCCAACTGGCACGATTCTTCGCCCTCAGTGCTGCTGCTCACATCTGACCTCAAAATTGTCACGAGAATCCCTGTTCACAGCAATATTTCATACCTCAGTAGGCTGAAGTGGAAATATTTTCACTGCCTCAAAGGTATTTGTCAATGAGTGCACTTGTAAATCCAGTTTCTTCTCCTACATTAAGATGATTGTATACAACAACAACACTTTAAAATTACAACTTCATACTGTACTTCAGTTATACGGCAACTGGTTTGTACTCAAAGGGGCGTAAGATGGCCTGCTGCAGGTGATATTCAGGTGCCAGACCTGGGCCCAAAGTCCAAAATATATCTCTGCGTTTTGGGCCAATATGCACCCAAAAATAGTTTGTATTAGTCCAAATGTGGGTGTGTAACTTTCGCCTCAGCCTATTATTAAATCTCGTTGTGTATTTAAAATGCAACTGTTTTAAAAAGCAGAATGAAAAACTGAATACATACTTCCCACCAACTGCTAACAAGTCTAGAAAAGTCTTCAGTTTGGTGAAACTAGCTTGTCGTGAAAATAACAATCTTTCTTTTGCAAATTTTACACCACTAGCAGGATATTCAAAGAATCCAAATACATAGCTTTCAGCTTAATCTGTTTTGAAGTTCAGGTTGTTTTTTTTTCATGCAATAGCCTGATTCAAAAAAAGTTGCAACCATTGGAAATTAAATAGTAAAATATTCTACTTTTTAAATGGATATTAGTATAGAGTGTAATTGAAATGTCTTAGAATGTATCATATTTTTGCTGCTCCACAAAAGATAGTTGAGGAAGAAAAGCAGAAGGAGCTCCAGATTGCAGAAAAGGAAGGAGGTGAAGATAGTTGAGCCTTAGCAGGGGAAAATAATTCATAATTGCATTATTTACTGTTGATCTGCTGACTGTTGCTCTTTTGATTCAGTGGACAATTGTGAATCTGTTGAATTAGTTCTTATCTTGTGAAGATGAACGAGGCTGGGTCGCACTTGTTGAGCACTCTGTGATAGGATGGGTTCATCATTCTGATATTTCCAAGGGGGTTCCTTCTTGAAAACCTCCGATTCATTGCCATCACTGGTGTGGCTAGTGACTGAAACAAGACTGAATTATCCTCAAAAGAGTTTCACAACGCCAGAAAAAAGAAGATGGACAGGCAAAATATGGGATTGCTTATTTCTCAATTTAAAATAAAACAAACATTGAAGATTAATTGCCAGTAGTGGTATAAGAGGTACAGAGCATTGAGCAACTTTTACTGCAGATTCAAATGGTTGGTAATTGTGTTGTTTCTGCTCTCAGTTGCAAAGGTAGAGGGAAAGATAGAATTCAAATACAAGGTTGGTATCACCTTTCACTAGGCCACTAGTGTGGGCCCACTATCCAATTTTGTTTAGACCTGGTTAATACAAGAATTGGAAACTTTTTAAAAAGTAATTTGCTGCTGCTTTCGGCTGTTGGAAAGTCTGGCTACTGCCAGCAGTATTTAGTTACCACCACTGGGAAAACAGAGCTTAATGAGGAAATGATCAAATATGAGGAACTTCTACTGTACTGTTTCTAAGTTGCGTTTACGGACCATGTGGTTCAACTTCAAACATGAAGATCATGGTATGGTAGGGGACAATTGACAATTCAAAAATTGAAAAAAACTTATATTTTTGAATGGAATTTAGGAGAAAGGGCAACTGGCACTTTTTACGTTTTTATGGTTATTCTGAAACAGATCTTGGTGAAGTTTTTTTTTCTGTTCACAAGGTGCAACAAAATCTTGTGTATTTATTTTGAATTACACGGTGCAATTAGAAATATCCCCTGTCCCCATTCTGGGGGGATATTGGAAAATCTTAAGCATGGCAACAAAATCCTTGCAGACATATGAACAGGACGTATGAATAGTGACTTCAACTTATTCTCTCTTAGCAAGCGTTTTCAGTTATTGATGTAGTAACCACATTATTTTTGGAGATGATCTGAATGCTTAGTATGGGCGCATAACATAAATCTCCCTAATCATTATTTTGGGCAAATTTGACTCTTTAATTCATTAGTAGCAGAAATCACACTTGCTAATAACGAGGTCTTTACATCACATTCCCACAAGGGATAAAAGAATTGTAGAGTAAGGGAAATTACAGGGTAAGTAACACGGAAAATAAAATAAAGGGAATGTGCTCCCATACTGCCCAAGCATGGAGTGCCATATTTTATGGCGGTGAATATGAATGCTATGGCTTTGACAGGTAGGACATGTTTAAATTGGGCACCCACTGTTAATCTAGGAACATGATTCAAAATTCACTATTTTTCCAGGGATCAGAAAGCCTGGCATTAAAAGGAATCAAGAGCTGTTGTCTTCATAGTAAATGCTAATTCCAGCATCTCTAGAGGCCATGCAGGGAAAGCTTGAGTAATCCCATTGGCTCCTCAAAGTTTCCTTTGAGCTTAACCTCTTTCTTCCCTCATCTGCCACATTTGCCAACCTGCTCACCACCCTCGTGGCAGTCCACATTGGTGAGCTCCCCCTTTCTGTTTGTTTTGGCAGGAGCTTTGCCATCCCAATCTTTGCTGAATATTTCAGCCATTTACAGCTTCCCTGATACTTTCTCTGATTCCTGATAATGATCTGGACTGAAAGGTCCAATTTGCTTTGCAAATCCATTTTGTACCTGAAATTTTCCTTTCTTGTAAATTGTCATTCACTGTTCTTGCCATAAAAGTGATGCCCTCGTCATCCTCCTGTTCTTTCATCTTCATAGATTTATCCTTTTCTTCATCTTCCGAGTCAACTTCTACAAAAACTGGCACTAGGAGCAATGGAAAGAAAGTTTTAGCAGCTCCAGTGGTCTGTATTTTAGTGTTAAATAAGGAAGAATCTAAAATCCATTCATTCACGTGCACACAAGCTGATTGAGGATGACAGGACTTCAGGTAAACTTTACAAACAGTGGACCTTAACTACCACATGTTTCAGTAAAACATTACCTCAGCTCTGTGCTACTGCTCAGTCTCATGTCTGGTTAAGTGGGTAAATGTATCAGCTGTGCTAGAGTTAAGCCATAGGATTGGGAAGATGCTAGATGTGGCATGTTGGCTCAAACCTTCCGATTAAAGCAACAGCAATTGCATCCATCACTGATCAGTCAGAGAATTGTGCACTTTCCCAGTTATGTTTAAATTTCTGATGCAGACAAGTCCCTCAGCACAGAAATCCATACAGACACCTGCGAGGAGAATCAGTGCAGAAGAAGAGGATTCCTTATTTAACAACACTAGCTAGCTGCCTTGTGGTAAGTTTAAATAACTAGTGTGAATATCAGTGAGTAGGCAGCTGATGTGAATGAGTCGATTAACAGACAGTTGAGGTGGGTAGGGTGGGTAAGGTGGAGTGAGTGAGAAGCTAGGTGGTATTCAGGCCTGATTGGGAGGGGGATCCAGGGTAGGAGTTGGTCAGATCATGGCACGGTTGGGCTAGTCAGGTGATAGAGGTTGGTCAGATTGGATGGGGAGGGGTAGTTGTTGGGGGTGGGTCAAGAGTTTGTCAACAAGACAATGTGGGGGATCAGTTATGTAGTTGCCCAGGAATTAGAGTAGGATTTTTCTGTCTAACATTTCCTGGGTAGCTATGTAGGTGAACAATGCAGAATTACTGAAATCTTCAAGTAACTCAGAATCGGAGCACCCTCTGGATTAGGAGACTTGCCCATCAGAAGTTCAGACCTCTTGCTCAATATTCATAGAGATTAGCATGTTGGGACTTTCACCGGTTCTAATGTGTATCTTTGGTCGTACATCTCAACACTGACAATCTGAAGATTGGAAGATTATCAAATTATCTCAGCGAGGTTTGGTGAGAGGAATTGGCTTCAGCACTAGTGAGCTACAAAGAAAGAACCAGGCAAAGGATTTCAGCCCTGACTGTGATACTGAAGCCCAGGCTAGAAAATGAATTAGTGCAGATAGCAAATGAGGTAAGAATCAAATTAATCACTGATGCTCTTCGAGTTCAGTTAGAAGTTGCTATCTGTAGTAAGACATCAAGAATATCTTCTTAGTCAGCTATTGAAATTGTAACCCTGTGCTTTTCTGTGCCTATTAGAAAGGAAGAGTTTTGGAAGAAAGAATAACATTCCTTCCTTTGGCCGATTTGAAGATGAAAGGAGAACTTGCAAATTGTAGCAATACTATATGCATTTGCTTCAACCAGTTCTGATTCTTATTTTTGTGTTTATTGAACCCATTTTCCTCTCATTTCTGGATCAACTCTGCTCTTTTTACAGAACTTTTTATTCACTTGCTGTGTCCTCAGGCCATGTCTACTGAAGCCTTCCAGAACACAGTCTAGTCTCTTTCCTTAATGCTACCTGCAGCTCTCTTCTTTGTATTAATTTATCTTATACTAGAGGAATTTAGAACTCCATATGTCAAAACTGTGTTTTTTACTGATAATCAACACGTTTTGAATTGAATACCGCAACAAAATTGAAGAGGTCATACTCGAGAATCTTCATTCTATCATCTGCTAACATCACTCTGTGCAACTTGAGATATTTTTTACCATCTCTATGCCCGAGGAAAGCTGCCACATAAGCAACAGTTTGGGTGATTGGCATTTATTTCACCATATCCTCCAGCAAGCTTAATCAACAATTGAATAGTTGTCACTGCAAATCCAAGTTGTCAAACTATCATAGGTTTTATAAATGAAATATAGAAGTGTTGCCTACTGGCAATAAATTTGTTCCCAGTAACCTTTTTCTGACAGGTGAATAAGTTTAGTTATATCCTGTCACTGCAATCCAAAATCAAAGTGAAATACAGTGTGACATGTTGAATATGCCAAAATAGAGAGCATGGATTAAAACCAGGAAAAGGCAAATTCAGTACTGTTAGGAGTTTATTCCACAGAGAGTGAACAACACTCTGTGGAATGAATAAGTAGTGGCAAAGTCTCTGCTGTTACTTAATGAACAACTTGATTGAACAGTGGATGGATTGTATGATCCTTCTTGATGAATCAACTAATAAGGAAACATTCCTCATCTAAACTGTATTTAAAATGTGATATGAAAAGGTAAAAATAGCACTATTAAAACTAGCTTTACTTTTCCAACATCTTTGCATTAATTTTGTCCGAAAGTAGACAATCAAGACTTAAGGAGCAAGCTCCTGTTCCTTCTGCAGCTGGGTGCTGGTCAGGTGACCCACAGCTGAGAAAACTGCACCACCAGCAATGGCTGACACTTTGAGATCCCTTCTGGATATAACAGCCAAAGGATTACCTCCCATTGTCCCTGAAAAAGAGGGACCTATCATTTTGTGGCCTTCAAGGTTCTTCTGCCTGCCTCCCTCTGATATTCCAAATAGAGAGAGAGAGAGAGAGACTCTGGATGCCTGGCCCACAGCTATCTTCTCCCAAATAGCCCTCAAGATTGGTGACTTTCTACTGCTAAGGGAAACAATGAAGCAGGAGGGCAGATGATGCCTCCTATTACTTGTGCTGGTGTGTATAGCTGTAAATTCTCAGACTCCCCCTCACCCTGCCACAGAAACCTGAAAATGTGGTTATAGTTTTCAATGTCTCCCTCCTCTCCTTTCTGCTTAGGTCCAATGCAGGGGAGAGGAAGACTGCTCTCATGATGTTTTTAGATTGTGAAGAAAACAATAGTCTATCTCTTCAAATATAGCTGGAGATTGCATCTAAATTCTTCCCCCTACAATATAATGAGTATATAAAACTGTGTGAACCAACCAAGTTGATTAATTCTTTTAAATATAACCAAACTAATATTTAGTATTTAGCTAGGAAGATGATAAACATTGTAAATGTATACATAGAGACATTATTAAATGTTGTAAAAATAATGTCATGGAAATTCATTAACAGGGGTTAGATATTCTGAAGTTACGCATGTTCACCTCTGAGAAGGGCAGGAAGAAACTTTGCAGAAGATTCCTCAGAAGACTGAATTAAGTTGCAAAACAGAAAACCATACATTATCATGCATTGGAAATGTATTATTCTTCCTTCATCGTTACTGGGTCACATTCCTGGAACTCCCTCCGTAATAGTACTTTGGGTATATTTACACATCACTGATGGCAGCTGAACACTTCTCAAGGGCAATTAGTGATAGGCAATAAATGCTGGCCTAGCCAGCAATGCGCTCATCTTTTATATGATTTTTCTTAAAATCTACAACATTCATTTATGTGCACCAATTCATACCACTGAAATGTCTAAATCTGTGCCTTTGGAATACATGGAAAACTCTACTTGTTTGCAAGAAGGATAAGGGGTAAGGTAGATGACAGTGCGTAAGTCAACCTTTGATATATTCTAAAAATGTTCCAATTTGGAACGACTTACATTTCACATTTTGAAATGTGAAAAGCACTGGTAATTCATGATAAATTAATGTGACATGGTTTACTGCATAAATAAATTATGAAAATACACCTTTAGCCACAAGGAAAGCATTTTAAAAATTCCTCAGAACGGAGGAAGGGTCATCAGACCCAAAACGTTAAAATGTGTCAATTTCATTGTCCTTAAAATCTGATGCAATCAGTCCATTGAATTACCTCAGAGCTGCTTTGGCATTGACACCATTGTAAAGAATCATTCTGGGTCATATTTGATGCTACTGGTTTCAAAATAATCCTTCCGTAATAAAACATCTTCTTCTCCATCCACTGAACTCGATAATCTGCATCTTTGAATGATCCGATTGATGCCAGTTTGTGCGCTAAAATTACCCCATGATTTGGTGATGAAATCACACATAACAGCAAGTGAGACAACACATATTTTAGCACCCTTAGAGAAGATTTTTTTCTCTGTTAGACATCCACTTATTCCATTCAGCGTGAACACAACAGTTGAATGGCTGGTTAAAGTACATATCCAACAGCAGACAATAGAACTTCTTAGACAACTAATGTGTGGGTATTATTTCTTCCCAGGTCTCAATGGTTATGTGGGATCCTAAAATATTTCAGATTAATAAGTTTCAATTTTACACAGGTCGCCAGGATGTCTATTCCACACATTATAGATTCATAATTTCACTCCATCCTTATCAATCCAACCTTTGTTGTGGATGTATTGAAAATCTCTTCCAGAGACCTTGATTTTCAGCTTGGTTTTACATTTGAAAATTAAAATAGGCTTCATTTTCAGTCTGTCAGCCAAACAGGCTAATGCCAGCATAAATTCTGTCTTGTTCTGTCCTATGATTTCCACTAGAACTGTGTTGAACCTTTCCATCCACAGCTTAGCTGCTGGGCATATTGAACTCATGGAGATTTTATACATGTTGCCAACGTGACACAATGAGTACTCCTCTTTTTCCAACAGTCTGATGATGAATTGCTGGAAACTAGTAATTTTGGTCTTTTGATAGTCTCTAAGGAATCTTGGTTTCCTGTGGCAATTCAGTTTTCATTCCTTTAAGCAACCATAGCACCTAACTATCGGTCTGAAATGTCAGAGTTTAATATGGCCCATATAAGCAGAATTAGTGATTTGTATTTCTGGTGATATTGAAGCAATTATTACAACTTTTGTGTACACATTCTGATATATACTTCCTAAGATCAGGCTCATAGTTGGCTCTGGTCTCATGACTCATTTGACCTTCAGCATCTATCAGGGCTAGTTCTTCTTCAATTCTTGTACCAGATTTTCATTAGCACTGAATTTCCGCATTGCAGTGCAATTATTTGACAAGTGAGCAAATGTTAGGAATTTTAGCTTGAAATCAGCTTCAGACTTCATTTGCTTCATTGGAAATTTCATTTTTTTCTCATCATTTGCCATGCCAATTCTGCTCGGTATTGTGTGTCTTTGCAGCCTATACTGCCTGCCTGATTCCTTATGCCCAGTTATAAGGTACTGTGTGTAAAAGTTGCATTTGTGTTGTGCAAAACACAACCTGACTATTAATGCATGTTATGACTATTAATGACTATAGCATGTTGTGGCTGAAAGAGAGTATCTACTTATATGGTGAGTATATCCAGAAATGTGAAACTTGCAACCAGAAAAAGTAGGTAAATGAAGCCAATGTACATGCCAGTTACTGTCAAATATAACCTTCATTGATTGTTGCCTGTGACCCTTTCACATTTACAAAACTGAAGGCAAGAATAACAATCACATACATAAATGTAAGTGACACTTGTGCAGCCGTCCTATTAGTGTCCCTGACATTACCTTAGTCATTTGCTTCAGATTTGAGACAATTTAGCTCTAGGTGAAGAAAACAGTATTTTTAGATTGTTGGATAATGTTATAAAGTATCTCTATATCTCTAACAATTGGAATACTATAAAAAAACACAATTTGCTAAGCATAAATGACTTGTAAATTGGAAATTAAGATATCTTACTGCATATTCTCCTGTTAACAATAAAGGGAAGGCATTGTCTGTACAGGTGAAGATATGAAAAAGAAGCATCAATCTTCCTGACTGGGAGAATAGTCAATTTAAACTCATAAATCTTTCAGAAGATAAGTTTTAGCAGCTCTTCAGGCTTTTAAACATTGCAAACTAAAGACAGGTAATCATTGAGTTTCAAGAAACTTCAAATGTGAAATCATAGGTTCAATCTCAACATTTCCCAGAGAACAAAAGGCTCACAATGTGGCCTCCTGTACGTTGGGGAGGCGAAACACAGATTGGGTGACTGCTTTGCAGGACACCTACATTCTGTCTACAAAAATGACCCAGTGCTTCCTGTTGCCTGCCACTTCAACACACCACTGTGTTCACTGGGCAACATCTCTGTCTCAGGCTTGCTACAGTGATCTAGTGAAGCTCAGTGCAAGCTGGAAATACAGCACCTCATTTTCCGCTTGGGGATCCTACAGCCTTCAGGACTCAATACAATCATTTTAGGACCTTAGCACCTTCTCCAGTGTCTCTACCCCAAACCCCACTTACAAGGCCATCTCATATACACATGGGCTGCTACCACAACAACCATCAATGCCAACCATTAATGGTCCCCATTAACAGTTACTGATTCTCCCACGCTGATATTTACCCATTCCTTTGTGGACCCAATTATTGTACTCTCTCTCTCTGGGTTCCATCTCCACTTATTGTGTACTCCACCTGTCCCCCTTCAGCCATCTTCAGCATATATATCCAACCTTTTCCTAGCTACAACGAGCTCTGAAGAAGGGTCACTGGACCTGAAATGTTAGCTCTGCTTTGTCTCCACAGATGCTGCCAGACCTACTGTTTTTACAGCAATTTCTGTTTCTGTTTCAGGTTAATGTGGAGTTCAACTATCTGCTAGGTTTTCTGTTATCCTCTGGATACAGTAGACTTGACTAAATCCAACTAATCTTCCATAATATATCTAAAAGGCTGCTACTAGAGAGATAGTCCTGGGCTTCTCTCCATAAAATCTTTTCTAAATGGCACGTTGGAATAAATATTTTAAGTTGAGCATATTTTTCCATGGGAAAAAGCCCTAAAACATTCTCTCTATTGGCTCCTAACTGCAGCAGTATGAGTGGATGTATTGAACTATATCGGCCATCTGCCAATGTATCTGCTCCAGCTATATAAAGCGAATGAATGAAGCACTGATCTCAGGGCGAGCAGTTTACGAAAAATGCTCCAATGTGCAATATCTTTAGGAAATGCAGGAAATTGCACAGGAAAGACTGTGAGAAAGGAAAGATTGTATTTTAAACTTGTAATAGAATGAGATCAATTACACACCTACCTGTGTCATGCCAGCTGACATTTCGCAGTAATTTATCATTAGGTACTTGACCATTTGTACCTTCAACATTTCTCTGTTAGAAATCACATAAAATTCTGCATTAGTTCAGCATTAAGGAGGAAAACAGCCACACCACAACAAATTTTGCTAACAAAATAATTGGGTGGAATTTTTCAAAATTGGAGGTGGCAAAGAAGCTTAATTATATGGGATGGTGAGGGATTAGAGTTTGCCACCTTCCCCCTTCCACTCTGTGGGTGGGAAGGCAGAAGCTCCACTTGCCTGCCCAGTCACCTATTGAAGTTCTTAGGTGGTCAGTTAAAGACCACACAAGGGCCACGGCCACTTCCTGTCTGGGCTGCAGTTACTTCAACTTCAGATGGGATGTAATGAATTGAGCCCAACTGACTGTTAAACCAATGCAGGCAGGGTATGTGTGTGTGTGTTTGTTTATGTGAGTTTATTTATGAATGAGAGTTTGTGTGAGTATGTGTTTGTTAATGTGAATGTGAGTTTATTTATGTTTGTGTGCGAGTGCGTTTGTGTGTGTGTGAGTTTGTGTGAGCATGAGTGTTAATGTGAGAGTGTGTTTGTGTGTGTCTGTTTGCGTCTGTGTAAGTGTGTGTGCATGTGTTCATGTGTGTGAGAGAGTTTGTGTGAGCATGAGTGTTTGTTTATGAACGTGCATGCGTTTATGTATGTGAGAGAGTTTGTGTCAGAGTGTGTGTGGATGTGTGAGTGTGTTGTGTGAGTGTGTTATGTGTGTGTGTATGTGAGGGAGAGAGAGAGAGAGAGCATGTGTTAGCCTGTTCCCTGGCTTGCTCCTCCACCTCAGGGTCTGTACTGACAGCTGCCCTGTCCTCTGTAGTGCTATCGAGTGCCAGAGCAGTATTGGGAAGATAGCACTCAGAAACCAAGAGCAGAGTCTATTCATTTCTTTAAACCAGCATCCATGCTTGCTAGTCTGTTCTTATAAGAAACGGATTTCAAAGTGATGTTTCATTACTTAGAGTGAAACATGGTTACATGAAGTGAATTTAAGGGGTAACAGGGGAGGGGCAGGGTGGCTGGATTAATAGGGTACTGCAGGAAGCCCTTATTGAACCTATATCCTTTCTAAGTGCCTCCAGTACAGAGTCATCACAGTCTTTAAGAACACACCACTCACAAAACTGAAGAACACCTGACTTATATCAGACACAAAATTCAGAAGACAGACTGAATGCAAAGCATTACAATTCAAAACCAAAGGAGACAATTGCCCAAATCTTAACTAACTCCACGAGAAATAAAACCTTAGCACACTTTTGACTGAATTAACACATTGGAAAACTGACAAGGTTGTGTGCAACGCTGGTTTTCTATCCTCACAATTTCACCCTCCATTAAAGTCATAGTCATAGAGCCATACAGCACAGAAACAGACCTTTCAGTCAAACAAGTCCATGCTGACCATGTTCCCAAACTAAACTAGCCCCAGCTTGCCTGCGCTTGGCCTGTATCCAGACCTTTCCTATTAATGTACCTATCCAAATGTCTTTTAAATGTTATAATCATTCCTGCATCCATCACTTCCTTTGGCAGTTCATTCCACACACGAACCATTCTCTGTGTAAAAAAAGTTGCCCCTCATGTCCTTTTTAAATCTTTGTCCTTTCACCTTAAAAATATGCCCTCTAGTTTTGAACACCCATCTTAGGGAAAAGACCCTTGTCATTCACCTCATCTATGCCCTTCATGATTTTATACACCTCTATACGGTCACCCCTCAATCTCCTACACTCTGATGTAAAAAGTCCCAGCCTTTCCAGTCTATTTTTATATCTCAAAGCCTCCATTCCCAGCAACATCCTGGTAAATCTTTTCTGAACGCTTTCCAAATTAATAATATCCTTCCTATAACAGAGCAATCAGATATCTTGACAAAGTTGATCTCAGTTTATAGAATTAAGTCATTTTCTCTCAGCTCCAGCCTGATCTATTGTGCAGTTCCAGTATTTCCTGTTTTCTGCCCCTACTTTCACAGCCTCAGCTCAGAGACCTTGACTAAAAGTAGACAGAATGAAAATGTTAACTAATTCCTGTGAGTTTATCCTCACTGCCAAAAGTATCTAGTGGCTGCTTTGATCATGCAAACAAGGTTTGCCAGTTGAGATCATTCTTGCGATCATAAGAAAAATTCATTCAATCAAAACAATATGCATTCAAACACAACTGATCAGACTTTTGTAGACTGCAGGTTAAAGTTGGAATCATTAATTTTTGCTGTTGCTGGTACACCGCTGGAGTAGGAATATGGCTTACTTGATAAATGTCATTGAAGGACATGATTTAGTCAGTGCTGATTTTCATGTGACATCTCAAGATAGAGACTTTCATTAAATAGTTCAGAAAAAAACTGCATGAGCAAATTATCCTGTATTAAACTGAACCATTGCGAAATGCATTATAAAAGGGGTTACGTGTCTTTTATATTCTTCAAGATGGAGCATTCCACTGTTATGCATGTTTCAGCTTATCACTCATTAAAATGAAAGAAAATATGCTCGAAGGGAGGGAAAATTACATAGTAAACCTTACTTTAATTTCTTTTCATGTAGATTATTTTTCCTGTAGCAACAACTGTGGAGAACATTTTCTTTCCCTGAGAAAGTTTCAGGGTTTTAAAATGTAATCCCAGGTATGTACAATTGAATGGGAACTTACCCTTTTCTGACACTTGTGCTCTTTCTTGTGTCTGCATTTATTCTTTGAAGAATATACATTATGTTTAGTGGATTTAAATGATTCAAGGCGACTTCTCATGTTTCGCTGGAAAACCTCCCTTTCTTGCCTTTCTTGTTCACCTTGAGCAATGAAGTGCCGGCTATAATTTCCCTGATACTGGAAAATCATGGAGCCATTATTAATGATAATAAAAACAACAAGCACACATTGATAGAAAGTTATTAACTGTCAAAGTGTATTAATAGTACAGAATCTCATTCTTTACTATCTATTAATTGATTTAGCATGTGTGATTTCTTATTAGATCCTGGATTCATATGATTCATATTTGCTTTGCTCTTTAAGTCTAAGCTTGAAAAAAAAGTGTGCTGATGTATGCTATGGCCATCCACATGACTGTCTAGCCCAAGATTCCCAAAAGTTTGTTCTCAGTCCCAATTCATGGAGTAACTGAGGGAAGGAGGAAGTATTTCCCCATTGTTGGGAGAAGGGAATCCTGATGGAATGGTCAGTTTTCTGGCCTTTTCTAAAGGGGTTGGTAAGCCTCAGCAGCAGTCTGTCAGTTAGAAGTGAATGGACAACAGTAAAAGGGGTAAGAAATTCAAACCAAAATCATTTACAGATCTGACAGCCTCATTATCTGCAGAGTATAGACTTTCTGTCTTAAGTTCAATCAATTCTCTGCAATGCCTTTGAATTAATACATGTGCAAACATGTACTGAGTTGCAGCAGGCTGGATTTTACCCCTCTAAGGAAGGATCGGAGGTGTTGGGGACCTGTAAAATGGCAATTAATTGATATTTAAGGCTGGAATGTTGCCAGCACCAGGATAGATGGAGGACAGCCAAGTGAGCAATTTATCTGGTCTTCTAAGGCCTCTTTCTGCTACTATAGACATTTTATTAGCAGTGGGTGGATCCCTTGGAGACGGCCTAGTGAACACTAGTCACCTCCCTGTGCGCTGTGAGGGATAGGCCCTCTGAATCAGGCACTCTGTGTCCCATGAAGCAGCAATGGCCACCCCCTGCTCTCACTTCCCTAACTGACACCAGGCAACACCAAATCTTAGTTTTCAGTTGCAAAGACGGCCTGGTCCCAGGGTGTCCTCTCTCCTAACTGGAGTCCCAGGAGTGACCACTGCCCCCAGCAGTGCTGCAGAGCTTCTGGCCCTCCAATTGGTTCATAGCCCATAGGGGCTGGCATCTGGCCTTTGAAGGGATCAGGGTCCCCACTGATTACTCAATATTTGCCCCATAACAAAAGGTGTAACTAGGGACCCCAGAAATATCTGTGGCAGGACTACCCCAGGCTGTAGTACTGAGGTCTCTGCCGCATCAATAAAATTCTGGCCACATGTGCTTCAATGCACAATGGAAAAACAATTCTCTCATAATCCATGCTAAGCAGGACCTAAGCAGGAAATATAAGCAGTCATGTTATTAGTTCTTTCTTCAGTCTTGGGACAAAGAGGCCAACTATGATACCCTCATCATCCTCCAGTGACATCAGTTCACAGACTACAGATCAAACCCAAAATATTTCTGTTCTATATAGTTTATCACCACTACATTTATTAATCCAGGCACTGAGTGACCTATGTCCCACTGCTATTTCTTACAATCTATATATGGGTGATAGGAGTTCTTACCCTTCTCCTTGGCTTGTACAGGTTCTCTCTTAAGACATGGTGCATCACTGTGTCTTCCCGATCTCTGCCACTCCTCACAGTGTCAATCACTTGTAAATCTAGACACACGGCACTTCCACTCTCCCTCCTGACATACATACACAAGGAACAGTCACAATTATACAATTCAATGTCTTTAATTTTAATTAGCACAGCTGCTAATACAACACTGTATCAGTCAATTGGCCACAGCTCTGATGGATAATGATCGATTTACTGCCAGGCAGTGGACATCAGTCAAAACAGAGGAGCCTATGACCTGCTCAAACACGCTCCCGGAGGGAGATATCAGGGATTCTGCAGGGTTCCTATGTGCAACTGCCATCAGAAAATCCTGGCCCATATTTCTGAGATCCAAGCAATTTACTAACACATCGTAAAGTAATTTAAGCAAACTCCAAAAATTGGCTTGCTGCTTTAAATCAATACAAAACTAAAATCTACAAATAGAACAAAATATCTAAGGGACATTAAGACACAAAAAACTTTGGGCAGAATTTTCCCATTTTTATGTCTGTGTTATTTCTGGGGAGGAAATCAGGAAGGGTTTCCCACCACATCCCATGGAGATGCTTCCCGCACAATCTTCTGCTACTCACTTTATTAATTCTGTGCTTGGACTCTATGCACCTTTCACGTTCAATTGTACCATAGCAGAGGGGCAAGTGCTCACTGTGGTTGGGACCTACTGCATGGATGCCACAGTTACCACAGTTAAACCCAAGCTGCACACCACTCCAGGAACAGCCATTCCAAGAGTGTTGTTACTCTGCATTTCAAAAGGAGAAGGCTCAGAAATAGCAGCAAGTCGCCATCCCCCCTTCCCCCACCATGGGATGGTGGATGGGAGGATGGTCCTCTTCCCCCAGGATCAATGCTGGAGGACACCAAAGCCTGGCAGCCTGGTCAGAGATAGACACCCAGGTCAAGGCAGTGTCCACATTCTGGGGGAATCACAGCAATGCCACATGATGGTGTTCCGCAAGAATATGTGTCATCCTCTGCTACCTTATACTCACTGCAAATCTGCCAGGAACACACCCCCTTTGCAAGGCTAGTGGTCCTCTTAATGAGTTCAGCAACATTATAACACGATGCTCTCAATGAGACACGTAGACATTTCATAGCGCCCTACACCTAGGAAGAACCAGCATAGTTGGAAATCCCACTGCCTGGGTTCTAGCATTGACCTCACCATGGGGAAAAGTGATGGAATCAGTAGGATTTTGCAAAAATTGAATTTGTAACACCCTTGGTATATTTCTGGGTTGAGAATTTTAAGATCCTACACAGCTCTCCAGTAGATCCTTGGAACCAGCCAACTGCATCAAAATTACGTGTCATTGTTACCCTAACAGCCTCTGGGATGGGATGGACACCGACTTCTTCAGAGTGAAAGCCCTGGTTCAGGAGATGACACAGTTTGGTTACAGTGTCTTGGGACATCCTCAGGATGCACCTGTACTGATCCTTGCTCATTCGGAGGAATGGACAGTGAGGTCAGTCCACTCTAGGCCTCGAGACTTCCTCTGTGTCTGGGGGTTCTTCACCTATGTCTTCCCATCACCCGCAAGAGCAGCCCCCACATACAAAACAAAGCAAACTTGCTCTGCCCACTGAGAGTATGGTGGTAGCCATCTTGTGCTGTTGAGATTTGATGGAACAATGGAACAGTATCCAAGTCATGATCCTGAGAGTGAGTTCCAGGCTATGCCGGAAAGTCTTGAATCCAACTCCACCCTTCAGGTTCCCTTTTGTGTTATTTTTCCGGTCAATCCCCTCAGCTTTGCGGCTCACAACTTTCCAACCCAACCCTTTTACTTGGCAATCAATATCCCCTACTTCCTCCTCAGCTCCTGGCCTACTACATAGTCATGCCCACTATTGCAATCCACTGTCCCCCAGTTGAAGCCAGGGTGATCGTGACTTGAGAAAACCCTCCTCCTACGGTACCCCCTTCCCTCCCATACACTATTAGATCCATCTCTTATATTTGCCCCTCTTCACAGGCATTGTTCCTTACTCTGTACCAACACAATGACTCCAAACCAAACACTTGAGTTTCCCACTTCCCCCAGGGGACCAACCCCTGTTAACCCCACTCTTAACATCTACTGCCCAAACCCTCAAAAATGACCATGGTCCATCCCCTGGACTGATGTTCCTACAGCTCCCCAAATGTCTTACCTGTATCCCCAAATTGATCAGACATGATCTCTGTGACTGACAATGGCCCAATCCCCAGATCGTCAGACCCCAAAGGTACTAAACATAAGACTGATCATGGCCAAGCCCCTGGACTGAGATTGAACAATGTTTTACTGAGTGTGGTGGCACCCCTTAGTCATCATAGACACCTTCACTCAAATAAGGACCACCTCCCTTTGATCAACATCCTGGAATTCCATCCCTAAGAGCATTGTGGGTCTACCTGCAGCACATGGACTGCAGCGGTTCAAGAAGGCAGCTCACCACCACCTTCTCAGCCAGCAAAACCCACAAGCAAATAAAAAATGTCTTTCAAACATGGCCATTTGGTTGAAGCCCATACATCGTGTTCGCTATATTGACTACTGGCATGTGCTGTAGGTGTGACACTGATGTAGCATGGTGCCATACAGAAACATGTCCACCCTCTTGACTGATCAGTGCTGGTAAGCATTGCATGCAGGTAAGGCATTGGTGAGCTCCACAGTGCATTGGTGAAGCGCTGAAGTGTTTTCATCATCAAGCAGTATGATGGTGCGGTTGGTAATTTGACGATGCTGACCTCTGGGTACAGAGGGTGGAGGTGGTCTCTGCCCATGGAGTGTTCCCTGAGATATTGCGGTATAATAATTAACATCGGAGGCTCAATGGAAGTGACAGTGGGCTGCAGTTGCCAGTTAACCATTCAGACTTTCAAGTCGGGAATTGGTGCCATCTCGTTTCTCGCTGGTAACTAGGAGAATAACAACCTGCGTAGAAATGAGGTGAGATTAGCTAGTAATGAAATGCAAATGTGTGGCAATGGGTTCCTTTGCCACTTACCAGTGAGATTCTCAACTAACCATTGAAACATTAAGGGAAAAACAGACTTTTCTCCTTGGAGATAGTAGGATCTGCCGATGCTGGAGTCTGAGATAACAAGGTGTGGAGCTGGATGAATACAGCAGGCCAAGCAGCATCAGAGGAGCAGGAAGGCTGACGTTTAGGGTCTGGACCCTTTTTCAGAAATGGGGAAGGGGAAGGGGGCTCTGAAGTAAATAGAGAGAGGGGGAGGCGGTGATAGAAGGTGGATAGTGGAGCAGATAGGTGGAGAGAAGACGGCCAGGTCAAGGAGGCGGGGATGAA
>NC_063346.1:47617934-47623813 GCF_021869965.1 Rhincodon typus
AGAGGGGGAGGCGGCGATAGAAGGTGGATAGTGGAGCAGATAGGTGGAGAGAAGACGGACAGGTCAAGGAGGCGGGGATGAAGCTAGTAAAGGTGAGTGTAGGTAGGGAGTTGGGATGGGGATTGGTCTTTTCTCCACCTATCTGCTCCACTATCCACCTTCTATCACTGCCTCCCACCTCTCTATTTATTTCAGAGTCCCCTTCCCCTCCCCCATTTCTGAAGAAGGATCCGGACCCGAAACGTCAGCTTTCCTGCTCCTCTGATGCTGCCTGGCCTGCTGTGTTCATCCAGCTCCACACCTTGTTATCTCAGACTTTTCTCCTTGATGTCAAGAATCTAATTTTCTCAATCTCATCAAATTCTCCAAACTGCCCTTAGACGTAGTTGTAGCACAAGTTAAAAAAAGAAACTCTTGAGGGCACAAAGGTGGCGTGGGTGATACATCAGTGTTAGTAGATTTTCATAACTGTAAAGATTTATGTACTCTCTATCTGATCCACTGTCATTTTAGCTGGTTAACTGCATACCACATCACAGATAAGCAGCCTGTTCATACATCCCAATGATGTTATAATGATGTTTATAATGGTGAAGCATTGCTCATCTCTGAGAAGCATCCTAGATAGCAACAAATCTCAGAAATCCTGCAACCCTTACTTTCATGGCTATAGCCAAGACTTAGCACTTCAGTGAGGAGTTCACTGAGACCGAAGATAATGTGAACACCTTGTAATAGGTCCTTGCCTGCACTCATTCCACCTTATGTGTATGACTTCAGGATTATTCATGAGCGTTTTACCTGAGTGTTTAACAAGGGTGTGCACACTCAATCAAGGATTGGTGATAACCAATGTCCAACTATCATCCAAACCCAGCCTCATAATGTAAACATATCCACCCCTCCCCAGAGACCACCACCCCTAGACTGACTGTGTACCTCCTTCACTCCATTACGGATTGGTCCCCTTTCACTTTCAGATTGTGGCCATTTGGTTGAAACATATGCAGCGTACGACAGCTGGCACAAGCTGTAGGTGTGACACTGATGTAGCCTAGTGCCATACCGACCTCCCTCCCACCCACCACAAACAGTTCAATACTGGCAAAATTGACAATTGCCTGGCTTTCTGTCCACACTAAAATGGGACAGAAGCCAGAGATGCTGAGAGCACATAAGTTTTCATTGAAGCAGCAATGTGTCAAAAGGCAAGGCAGGGCAGAGATTTTGTGAAAATCCAGGCAAGTGCAAATTCAGTGAATGCTGCAAAAGCAACCTAAGAGCCATAAAATGCAGGTGCACGAGATATATGTGTGTAACCCTGTGCGCAGAGTGAACTGGCAGGGGCATTACAGTGGAAGGTGTCTGTGAGCCCCAAGCTGCAGTGGTGCTGTGCTGAAGTGTGATATGAATTAGTCTGAGATCAGCTATGATGAGGCTGATGCTTTTCATGGACAAAGGCTAGAGGTGGTCACAGCCCATAGTGTGTGCAATGAGATGTTTGTGAAGGGAGCTTAAGCCAGAGTCAAGCAGTGAGCTACATCTGCCTGGTAACTGTTCTGACTTCCAGGACTTGATGCATCCTGTTTTTCCCCAGTGTATAGGAGAATCACAAACTGTGTGTAAGTGTAGGGTGTGATTTGCTATAAATGTGTTGCGAATGCTTGGAAATAAAGTGCTTGCAGCTTAGAGTTGAAATTCTTGTCTGGCTGTTTAAATTTTAAGGGACAGATCAGATGCTTACCTCAATAGGGAGAATCAGATTTTTAAATTCTTGTCGCACTGTCCTAAATTGCTTGCTGTTGCTCAAGGGCTGGCAAAATTCTGCTCATTAATATTGATGCCAAATTTGCAATGATTTTTCCACTTTCTTTTTAGCTTAATTTTACATTGAGACTATATTGTCACATTTAAGGGATGTGTAATTAAGTAATTTTAATGATGGGAAATAGGTCAGAAAGTGGGATAGATGATGGCAGTAATACTTTGCCCTTTGATGATGATTAGCTGGTCTGAGCATTATTTCAATATTAACGTGGACAAACCTGCAGCAGGAAACTGCTTTTTAATATGTCCCCGACTGGCACTAATGTACTGGTTATAATTTGGAAAACACAGATGTGGAATGTGTGGTAAAATTCATATCATGCATGGAAGGCGCTGATTACTGTAAGATTAGTATTGTGTCAACGTACATAAAACCATGAGGAAGACTCGCACAATTTCATTAATGGCTAAACATTAAGCAGTTTTACCATTGCTTGTTCATAACAAGAGAGGGGATAGTTAATAAAATCTGATGGCAGTAAGTAGATTGTTTGCATTTGTAAGATTCAATAGATCATGGAAACTAGTCACAAAATCAATTTGCAAAACGTCACTTGCAGTCAACCCTAGTCACATGGACACAGCTTCAGATAAACAGCAGATATGATGGGAAAAACATAATTATCCAATGTTCCCATTTTTATGTTTGTTATGACTGTAGAAACCATCTGTTAAGACTAATGTACAAAATGGAATATTAAAAATAAAATCAGTCATCAAAATTTGACAATATCATAAGAATGTTAATGTACCTTGTGATTATCCATAATTTGTCAACATAATAATTATATTTGAAAATACTTATGTCTCCTACTTATTAAGCAGATTTAGTCTTGTCAACAAATAATGCTGACGTCTAACTTTACAATTGGGGAAAGTTGTGTAATGTCCACATTGTACCTGATTGCTTTTTATCACTATGAGTGAAAATATTTATACTTGCCCTCCCTCTTTCACTCAAGCCAGCATCCAAAAGAAGGTATACCTTCATTGTGACCTCCTTTTATTCTCCACATCCCTTTGAAATATATTTTCCAGTCCCAAATCTGTAACCCTTTTCCCCCACATTCCATGTATAAATCTTGCCAATCATGTTTCCATTCCTGCCACAATAGTGAAATGGGCTTTATCAAAGTCATAAATGACATTCTATGTGACTGTAATAAGGATAAATGATGTTTTCTTCTCCTTCTCAACCTGTCTGCACCCTTTGACATGGTTAGCTGCACCAATCTCCTGCTGTCATTGAGCTGGGGCTGATTCATCTCACCTGGTTCCATATCCAACTTATCATAGCCAGAAAATCAGTGGCTTTTTCTGCTCTTTCATTGCTACTTCTACTAGGATCCCCTAGGATCCATCCTTATCTCCCTCCTATTTCTTGTCTACGTGCTGCCTCCTTGACATCATCCAAAATTATAGTGTGCACTGATGAATGCAACTCAACCTCACCACCATCCCACTGTTGTTAATTTGGTAAGATTGTTCATTCAATAACAATTAGCGAATGAGCAGATATTTCCTCCTTTGAACTACTGGGAAGACTGAAGGCATTGCTTTCGATCTGCGCTCCAAGCTCAGTTCACATGCAACAAACTCCTTTTTCCTCTTTGGCAACATTCTGAGAGTAATCAAGCTGTTCACAACCTTGGCGTTATATCTGACTCTGAGATAAGCGGCTGATCACTATGCTAACACTATGACTGTCTATTTCCATAACGTCACTTGATTTTGTCCCTGGTTCAGTTCATCTGCTGCTTAAACACTCATTCATGCCTTTGTTACCTCTTTAACTATTTCAATGCATTTCTGGCTGGTCTCTCATATTCTGTCTTTCTTAAGCTTGAGGTTAACTCTGCTGCCTGAGCCTTGGCTTGCACCATGGGTTTGCCCTCTCTACCTCTGTAAATCTCCTCCAGTTCCACAAACCTCCAAGGTGTCCTGTTTATCTAATTCTGGCTTCTGAATATTCCTAATTTCACTCATTCTATCATTGTTGACCATGTTTTCAGTTGCCAAAGACCTATGGAAGACCTTTCCCTTACCCCTCACCTCTCTACCTCCTTAAAGCAGCTATTGACTAAACCTTTATTTATCTGACCTAATATCATGTTATGATCTCAGTTTCATATTTTGTTTTTGAATGTTTTATTACATTAAACGTGATGAATAAATGTAATTTGTTGTTATATAGCCAACTATAGAATAGATAACATACTCTCAAACACAAATTAAAAACGCGTTGAATTCTCCAGCTCTGAAATACAGAAAGAAACACACACCAACAACATGACTGTACTCACAGGAGGTTTGTTACAGATGTTTCGGAGAATGACGTTCTACTTGGCATCGATGCAAATGTGAATTTTCCTGATGACATGTGACCTCCCTTAAAAAAAAACATACAGAGTGACATATAATTTCAACAGGTTGCTACAAATATTCATTTTAATCTCACAATCGAAAATTAGGAAATAACTGGTACTTAAACTATTAAATAATAGAATTGAACTTGACTGAGACTTTGCCAAACCGTATGGCTCAGAAACAGAGCAGGCTGTGACTCTATTCATTTTGATGGAAAGTAAATTGTTTCTACTTGTTAGAGATGAAAAGGTGATGAAAGGAAAATGAATGTATTTCCTAAGCAGTCTAGTGTGTAAATGCTCTAGGCTAAGACTCAATCTTTGCTGAATTATCTGTTGTTCCCTGGGCTGTGATGGCTTCTGAGTAAATACGCTCTGTATTCTGAGCGAGGCAAAGGAAGAAATTCATCTGTCCTATAACCTTGTGTAGAGCTGGATGAACACAGCAGGCCAAGCAGTTCCTACTATCTCTGTCCTATAACCTTGCCTGATTCAGGGACTTGGGTGTGGACATTAGAGCTAGTTCCAGTTGACTTATGGTGCTCCCCATGATCAAAAACAGCCACCAACATTGTATGTGCAGGCGCACACATGAAAAAGTTGGCTGAGGTGATGAGAGGCTGTCATGTATTTGCACAATCATTTGAACACTGAAGAAATGGGGGGAAAGGGTGGGGTGAGAGACAGGGAGAGGGAGAAGACATAAATTTTCCTCTTTTTGAGCGTGTAAATGGCATATGTACTTACTTATTCCAAAGGAAAGGCAAATGATGTCCCATCTTTCTTAAGTAGTTACACAATTCCCCCTCTCCCAACTGAACCCAGTGGCTGATGTTCTCTCCCTCTCTGTTGGGAAGATTTGTCAATGTTTAACATCTTAAACCTCAAATATACTTGAGACCAGAAACTTTCTGTCCGAAATGTTCTTGCGGTAGGAGACAGCCAAAGCTTTGCACCTTACCCTAAATTGCTCTTTAGAAGTCATCATTTCCCAGACAAACAAAACTAAAACCCATATGGATGCAGTTCAACTGCAAATAAATTCTTGTGAATGTTGTTTCTAAAGCTAGGTTTTACTTTTTTGCCTTTTTGATAAACTGAAAATTGCTTGCAAACATTTGGCTGCTGACCTTCTAAACAATTTTCCACGGACAGCTCAGAACAAATTTCATCAAAAAGGAAGTTGTAAGCACATTATTGAGGATAATGCTGGGCAGAATATAACAGTCACCCACTGACAAGTTGGAGATGGACCCTCCGGTTGCATGAAAACTTTAATCTTTTAGAATCCTTGTTTACTTGAACAGGGGTGCTGTCTGCACTAATGCTCCGCATATTGATTACCTCCAAAAGTGTACTGGAACAAGTTTTTGATCTTCTCCCCTACAGCCCCTGCTGGCAGTGACTCTGAGCAAGGACCAGTACAGGGGAATACAACACGGCCCACTAACCAAGACCTAGGACTCTAGGGGGGTGTTATGTCCGGGTCGGGGTGGGGATGGTGTGTCCGGGTCAGGGGTGGGGACGGTGTGTCCGGGTCAGGGGTGGAGTTGGTGTGTCCGGGTCAGGGGTGGGGATGGTGTGTACGGGTCAGGGGTGGGGATGGTGTGTCCGGGTCAGCGGTGGGGATGGTGTGTATGGGTCAGGGGTGGGGATGGTGCGTACGGGTCAGGGGTGGGGATGGTG
>NC_063346.1:47623823-47643270 GCF_021869965.1 Rhincodon typus
GGGTCAGGGGTGGGGATGGTGCGTACGGGTCAGGGGTGGGGATGGTGCGTACGGGTCAGGGGTGGGGATGGTGTGTATGGGTCAGGGGTGAGGCTGGTGTGTCTGCATCGGGCTTTAGGGTTAGGGGTGGGGGTGTGTCCCAAACAGCACCTTGGTTAGCCATTTTTGTCCCTGCCTATGTCTCTGAGCATCTGTGACCATAGGCCACTATAAGACCAACTGCCTCCTCCCCTGTGTTAAAGTTCTCACCTGACTTTCAGTCAATTTCAACTTGGGATTTCTGGATGAATAATATGTAGGTCACATTGACCTGCCTTCGTGTAGATTCGAAATCATGTCCCAGCTCCCACTCCAATCGATTCCATTTAAATCTTTGAATTGAAGTATGAAATCTGATGATTGAAGCTTCTCTCCAGCAGTGGCTGTGTCCATACTAGAATAGGAGGTCTGGGTTAAAGTCCCACCTGCTCCAGAGGGGCGTAATGACATGTCTGCGCAAGTTAGGTAGCCCCTAAATTAGACAAAGTTATTGGAACTGAGTGAGCATCTGGGATTGTTCATAGAGATAAACACCAACAGAGTCTGATTGGGTTAAAAGACCCATTCGTTGTTTTTTGTAAAGTAACTAGCCTTCATACCAAAATATCATATGACACCCAAAGCCTCATTATCAGCATTGCAGCCTTTATGACAATTTTGATTTTCACGATCAGAATTGAAATGCTGATGCTGATATCGGGATTGCTAAAAAAAAGGGTGTGCCTTTTCCTGAGAGTAAACGGCACCACCTCAGTAAATGCAGGACTGATCTTTAGTGTGTTCCTCACAGGGCGGTACTCCTTAATTCTTTGCTCAGAGTTATGCTGATTGGTACAAATATTTGTTTGAACTATTCTCAAAGTCTGCACAGCGATAGCTTTTTGCTAAAGGAATACAGTCCCTCTTGAATTCCATTATCTGGCTTCTAAATCCTTTAAAATAACAATAAAAAAAGAAAAGGCCTTTAAAGTTATTTTTGGATAGCTGCCAAAGAAACTCATAATGATGGTCATGTTTAATAATTCCATTCACCAATATGCATTTGGGAATTGCATTCAAATACCTGAATCATCAAATTAAACAATCATGATTTTTATGCACTGCTGAACAAAGAAAACGTGGACATAGAGTCATACAGCATGGAAACAGACCCTTTGGTCCAACTAGCCACGCCGACCATATTCCCAAACTAAACAAGACCCATTTGTCTGCATATTTTTTATTCATTCATGGGATGACGGCATTGCTGGCCAGGCTGCATTTTATTGCCCAGAAGGCAGTTAACAGTCAACCACATTGCTGCGGGTTTGGAGTCACATGTAGGCCAGACCAGGTAAGGATGGCAGTTTCCTTCCCTAAAGGACATTAGTGAACCAGGTGGGTTTTTCCCAACAATTGACAATCAACAATCAACAATGGATTTGCGGTTATCATTAGATTCTTAATTCCAGATATTTATTGAATTCAAATTCCACCATCTGCCGTGGTGGGATTCGAACCCGGGTCTCCAGAATGTTATCTGGGTCTCTGCATTAACAGTCCAGCAATAATGCCAATAGGCCATTGCCTCCCCTTATTTGGCCCATAACCTTCCAAACCTTTTCTATTCATTTACTTATCTAAATGTCTTTTAAATGTTGCAACTGTACCTGCATCCACCATTTCTTCTGTAAGTTCATTCCACACACGAATCACTCTCTGTGTAAAAATGTTGCCCCTCATATCCTTTTAAAATTTACTCCTCGCACCTTAAAAGTATGTCCCCCAGTTCTGAAATCCTCCACCCAAGGGAAAAAACTCTTGATATTCACCTTATCTATGCCCTTCATGATTTTATAAACATGATTTTATAAGGTCACCCGCATCCTTCCACACACCAGTGAGAAAAGTCCAAGCCTATCCGGCCTATTTTTACATCTCAAACCCTCCATTCCCGGCAACATCCTGGAAAATCTTTCTATACCCTCTCCAATTTAATAATATCCTTCCTATAGTAATATGACCAGAACTACACACAGTACTCCAGAAGAGGCTTCACCAACATCCTGTACAACCTCAACATGACCTCCAACTCCTATACTCAAAGGTCTGAGCAATGAAGGCAAGTGTGCTAAATGCTACCTTAACCACCCTGTCTACCTGTGATACAAATTTCAAAGAATTATGTACCTGAATCCCTAGGTCTCTGTGTTCTACAACACTAGCAGGGCCTCTGCCATTAATTGTATAAGTCCTGCTCTTCGTTTTACCAAAATGTAATACCTCGCATTTATCCAAATTAAACTCCATCTGTCACTCCTCAGCCCATTGACCCAATTGATCAAGATCTCTTTGTAATTTCAAATAACCTTCTTCACTGTCCACTAGACCACTAATTTTGGTGTCATCCACAAACTTATTAACCGTGCTTCCTATATTCTCATCCAAATCATTTATATAAATGACAAACAAAAGTGGATCCGGCACCCATCCCTGCGGAACACCGCTGGTCATAGGCCTCCAATCTGAAAAACAACTCTCCACCACCACCCTCTGTCTCCTACCATCAAGCCAATTTTGTATCCAATTGGCAAGCTCTTCCTGAATCCCATGTGATCTAACTTTACTAATTAATCTACCATGCGGAACCTTGTCCAAGGCTTTACTAAAGTCCATGTAAACAACGTCTACCGCTCTGCCCTCATCAATTTTCTTGGTTACTTCCTCAAAAAAATCGATCAAGTTTGTGAGACACGATTTCCCTCGCACAAAGCGATGCTGACTTTCCTTAATCATTCCTTGCCTCTCCAAATGCAAGTAAATCTTATTTTTCAGAATCACCTCCAACAACTAATTAATGGTACAGCCCTGGGTAGTACTGTAGAACAGAGAGACCTAGGGGTTAAGGATTCTCAAGTTTCTCCTTACAGCCCTTCTTAAACAAAGGCACAACTTTAGCCACCTTTGGTCCTCCTGCACCTCACCTGTGGTTATAGATGATACAAATATTTCTGCTAGGGGCCCTGAAATGTCTTCACTAACTTCCCACAGCGTCCTGGGATAAACTTGATCAGGTCCTGGCGACTTATCCACCTTTATGTTTCCTAAGACTCCACCACTTCCTCTTCTATCATGTGAACTGTTTTCAAAATATCAATATTTATTTCCCTGAATTCTCTTGCATCCATTACTTTCTCCACATGTGAAATATTCATTTAGTATCTCTTCCATCTCCTGAGGTTCTGCACATAGAACTTAAAAGACCCCACCCTACTTGGCCAGACTGTTAAAAATGACCTAAAAAATAACCAGGGTATTGAAAAGCAAAGGCAAAACAATTGAAGTTATATCTCAAAGGGAATGTCACCTTTGTAAAGTTCCCACGGCACAATAATTTCTGTACGTGTAACAGACCTAATAAAATATTTGCATTAATGTAACATTCATTCTAATCTAGATTCAAGATTCCTTTTGCCTACAGCATTGACTTTATACAATATAGCATGAGGGGTGAGTCACTCATGGAGGTATCAGTTTGGCTTCTCATTAGTTACAAGGTAACAACAACCAGAGGAGCTCGCAGTTTAAAATTTACTAAGTGATTAACTCAGTTACCTGGATTGTGAGAGTTTGATGCAGAACAACACTAGCAGCATTGTTTCAATCCCTGTACTGGAGGAGATACTTCATATATGCCCTACCTCCTTACCTTACTCCATTGTGGGATAAGACCTGATCAGTAAACAATGCACAGTGAGGGTGCAGTATGTAGAGGGAGAAATTATCAAACAGGCCACATTAGGACTTAATTCTTATCACACACTTGACTAATCTTTTGGCTTTTTGCAAATGTTAACATTTCCTCAGCATTTAGGTGTCACAGATTAGAATTCTCTGTGCATTCAATTTGTTTCTTACACGAGGGAGAGATGCAGAAGTGGCAATATAACGTGGATCTGGTTACGTCACATCACGTGAGGTGGAAATTAGCCTCAAACTTTTACTTGAAACAAACAAAAAAGAAAAACATGGTTCCCACCAACAGTTTCCCTAACAACAGTTCTGTAACTAATCTCAACACAGACTCTTGTCAAGCATTTTGTTATAATTGCGAAAAAGAAATTAAGCCAGCAAAACATTAATGAGAAAGAAGCCAACTATTCCAGCTCCTTTGTGCTCTTTTCAACAGGGTCAGAGTTCTAAACCTGAGCTTTACTTTTTTTTTAAATTCATTCACGGGATGAGGGTGTCATTGGCCAGGTCAGCATTTATTGCTTATCCCAGCGGGCAGTTAAGAGTACACCGCAGTGGGTCTGGAGTCATGTGTAGGCCAGACCAGGTAAGGATGGCAGTTCCCTTCCCCAATGGACATTAGTGAACCAACTTCCAACTGTCTTTCTGATTGGCTGTCAACAAATTGTAGTTGGAGAGTGAAGAATAGACACTCATATAATACCTCATTGTTTGCAGTACTCAAAGAGGTTCTTAATTTCAATAATCTCTATCTCTGTAATTGGAATAATTTTGCTATCATTAAAACTTCAAAATCCTAATTTTTATTTCATCTGTACTCTCCCCAATGACAGATGTTCCCTTTATTCTATTCCTCTCCTCCCCTCTTTCCCTGCCTCTGTATTTGCTTAAAGTAAACATTTAACCTTATCCACGTTCTCATCCTGAAATATTAATTTTTTTTGAGCAAACATAAGAATTAGGAGCGGGAGTAGGTCAATCAGCCAATCGTGCCTACTCTGCCATTCAATAAGATCATGGTTGAGTTGGTTGTGGCTTCAACTCTACTCTTCACCTACCTCTGATACCCTATGGCTCCCGTGTTAGTTAAGAATCATCCAACTCAGGCTTCAATCACCTGTCTCCATTGCTCTCTGGGGAAGACAGTTCCATAGACTCATGGATATGAGAGTCAAGCAACACAATGAAGTACCATGCAAGAAGGAAGGTAAACCCAGATTATTGGAAACCTAGATTATTGGAAAAGTTCTCATCCAGGCATGTGCAGTTTCAAAAATAAAGAGTAATACAATCAAGCAACACACTTATTTGTATTCACATTTTAAAGTGCTTTTATATTGCAGAATTATTTGCCTCCTGCAAATGCCTTGGGGCAGCATGGTGGCTCAGTGGTTAGCACTGCTGCCTCACAGTGCTAGGGAGTTGGGTTCGATTCCAGGGTCAGGCAACTGTCCGTGTGGAGTTTGCACATTCTCCCTGTGTCTGCGTGGGTTTCCTCCAGGTGGTCCGGTTTCCTCCTACAGCCCAAAGATGTGCAGGGTAGGTGGATTGGCCATGCTAAATTGCCCGTAGTGTCCAGGGATGTGCAACTTAGGTGGATTAGCCATGGGGAATGTAGGGTTACAGGGATAAGGTATGGGGATGGGTCTGAATGGGGTGCTCTTTGGAGGGTGGGTATGGACTTGACGGGCCAAATGGCCTGCTTCCGCACTGTAGGGATTCTATAATATTCTGAGAAAAAATAACTTCTCATCTTTCACTTAAGTGGGCGATTTCATTCTCCACTGACTATCCCAGCCTGCTGAGTGTTTCTAGCAATTTCTGCTTTTATTTCCCTTTGATTTCATGCTTCTTAATCTTATCAACAAGCCTTTTATGTGGCACCTTATCAAATGCCTGTTGAAAATCTATTCACTATTTATTGTATTTGCTTTATCATTGCACTCTCATACTTTGTCAGACATGACTTGCCTTTTACAAAGCTACACTTTACTGCCATTACTGAGCTCCTATTTTTCTCTTAAAGTGTACTGTAGAACATCAAAGGAAGCAGGGTCAGAAGAAATATAATCAAGATAGTTGTGTAAGCTTTGAATACATGTTCATGAACATTCTGGGCTGGATTTTTGTCTTGAGGGTTAGAACCAACAATTTGGTGAACCTCTCTGCCCCAAAACCCATGTCGAATCAACATCAGGCACCTGACGAGGTTTTTATAGGAATGACCAATTAACACCTAAGGCCATGTTTTCCATCCAATTAAGGAGGGAGAACAGGCTCCCAAGGCTGAAGAGCCAATAGGAAGATGTCCAGTAATCATAGACTGGCCGTCTCAACACCAGCTGAGGGAGCAGCTTTTCTCATTCTTTCATGGGATGTGGACTTCACTTGCTGTCCATCCCTAATTGCCCTTGAGTTGGAGGTTATGAAGCACTATTTTGAACCACTGCATGTATGAGAGAGGGAGGACAGAATTTACAGCATGGCTTGGTCAACTTCTGAAGAAACAGGTACAAAATGTCCAATTTAAAAAGACTACAGATGAAGGGACAACGCCCCACCATTGTGACCTGATCACTTTAGTCATTCCTAGCTGGGTACAGCATTGAACACACCCCCTCCAACACCCAATGATTTAGCACCGGAATGTTGCCTGTATCCCTGGTTCTGTTTTGACTCTCACATTGTCTGACTGTCAGCTGGAAAATTTTCCAGTGGCCCTAATAGCCCTTAAGGACATTTATTGACCACCTACTGCTTACTGGTGGTTAGCCATCACTCCTGCCTTCAATAGGCTTGAAGTTGTGTGAGCTGCCCAATGCCTTCCCACTGCTGTGGGGACAGGTAACTCTGGGCATGGGGCCACTGCCAAGTTCCCAATTGCCACACACTCTTTCCTCCTGCTAGGGTTTTACACACAGTTATCCAAATTGCATCGTTACAATAAAACGCTGCATCAATTTTACAGCAGATGGTGATATGGCAAAGATAAATGAACACTGCTATGACTGGAGATTTGTTTCCTTATTCAGATATCTGTCATGATAATTTTATTTTCCATTCTGCTCCATCAAAGTGCTCCAGAAACAAAATATTTAGTCATATTGTTACCATGGTCTCATTAGTTTAGTATCTGGATCTAGTACGAGTGGGGCCTCAACGTAGGAATTAACAGTAGTTAATGGTCTTGAAACTGGCCATGCTCTTCCACTGTTTTGCAGACTCCTTTTCTTGCATTCTGTCCCAGTTCAGAGGCATTCTTTTATCTTTTGGGCCACATGGTTACTGGTTCAAGTCCCACTTAAGCATAAAATTCAGCTTGGATACTCTATCGCAGTACCGCCCAGAGGTGCTGCCTTTCAAATAAAATGTCCAAACCACTCAGGTGGACACAAAAAGTTCCATGATGTTATTTTGAATAACAGCGGGGAAATTATCCTTGGGTTTTGCCAAATCTTGATTCCTCAAGTAACATCACAAAAACAGATTTGCTGGTCACTGCAGTTTGTGGGATTTGCTGAGTGCAAGTTGGCTGACATTTTTCATACATTGCAACAGTGACTACACTTCAGAAATGCATTTTTGATTGCAATTTGCTTCAAGATGTCTGATGGTAATGAAAAGCTTTATGTATGTAAGTTTTCTTTCTTTGTACTGGGAATGCAACTTTTCATAACATACCTCATTTTGTGCACTTGGATTCTGTAATAAGCAGTCGATGTTAGTGAAGCTGATTTGAATGGAACCACGTAACAACATTCTTGTCTAGACAAGTTAGCCATTTTCACATTCAGACATTGTAAATTCTGTCAGCTTGGCTTATTTGGTAGCACAATTCTCAGGAATGTTTGAGTTTGAGCCCTTCTCTAGAATTTTGAAGACATAATCTAAGGTGAAACTTCATCTCCAGTCCTGGAGATTTTCTTTCCTCAACCAATGCCTGCAAAAACAGATTAACTGATGATTTATATTATTTTTGCTTGTGTGAGTTTCATGCATGCCAAAAGGTTGCTGTTTCTGCCCAAATAACACCAATCACTGTCCTTCTTTGGAATTAAATGCATGCATTTTTCTGATGGGGCAAATCACTGTTGGCCTGTGAAATTTTCTTATTTCTATCAGCTCAAATTCTACTCTGGAATCCCAGCTGTTGTCTGTCAGCAACATCATCCAACAGAATAAATGTGCCATAGCGTTAGATTTAACCGTCTAAGCTCATCCATTGCCTCACTTTCTGAATAACTTCTGCAGGTTAGATATTAGCTCTGAGGGGAAAGAACAAGGTGGCTGTTGGTCTGAGGTCAGGAAACACAGAAGAATAAGCTATCATGATTTCTTGATGGGTTTAGTGGCTGGATCCTGTTCCACTTCTTCGTCACACCTAAAGGCTGACTGGTAAACCTCTGTCACCAGGCCACTATCAGGCTCAGGGAAGCCAGGGTGGGGAGGAATGGGATGAAGAGGAAACGAAGATTGGAATTTGGAACAGGCAAGATTAGAAAACCCTGAGCAGGGAATGATGGGGATAAGGGACCAGGAAACCCACAGTCAGTGTAGGTTGAATGCCAGAGGCAGATTGGAAGCTTTGTGAGAGAGGGGATATGGGGGCTTGCAGAAATCAGATTGTAGGACAATAAGACTAGAGGGTTGGCAATGTCTGATCACAGAGGATGGGGAAAGCAAGAACATTGGATCCAGTTGACTTGGCCCCAGTCTTCAAAGATCCCCCAATGCCTGGATCCATCATTGTTCTGCTCTCTTTAGCCAGCAGGGACTTCCCAAGGCCTGGAAAAGTTGGTTGGCCAGAATAAAATTTGAAACAGTGGCTTTAAAATTTAAAACATTAACCTGCCTCCAGAAAGCAGTTTGATTGTCCATGCACTGACCCATCCCTGGGATGGGGTGGAGGCGGGTTGCAGTTGGGATTCAGAATTTTTAACATTTTAGAATCTCACCCGACACAAAACCACCTTTTTGTACTGTGGTTAAACACCCGACCTTTATTTCCCGAGTGTCGTCCCTAAACGGCAGCAAGGACTAGTTACTGCCGATAAAAGATGGAGGCCATCTGTCCAAATTGCTGAAAGAATTCTTGTCAAGGTCTTTTGCCTATTCTTAATGTACATGTTGACAGATTTTAATCTGACCATGGAGTTTAAATAGCAAATTATGAAAGAAAATGCAAATGATTTATCATCAATGTCCATTTCCTTCTTCATACCTAATTACCACCATGAAAACCTACCCATTTCCACTTTCATAATAGCTTCACTCGAACCAGCATTGAACAATATGCTGAGCCATTACTTGGAGAGACAATGTACAGATGGGGAGTTGCTGAGAATATATACTGAGGGGAGAAATTAAAAAGAAGAGGAACGCATTTAAAAGCATTCTTCCCTTAATTCCCATTTTGACCTTGTTGACAGATTCAGTACTGTTGTTTGACAACCTTATTAATAAGTAAGGTCACATCAGCAAATCACCAGTTTGGGAACCATGGCCAGCCATTATTAACTACTCATGGTGAAGGTTACCATCAGCCCAGTTAATGCCATATGTTTCACACACAAATACTGCAATAGAATATTTCAGTATATGAAAGAACAGGATTATCATAATAAGAACTTCCAGTCAAAGATAGGAGGTCACTATAACTTTCTAACTTGCAAGGGCCTGTAAACCTCTTTAATAATGTGTTAACAGCATTGGACATTACTGTACAGATGTGATCTTTGGCTGCCAGCTTACAGATATAATCAGAACGGATATAAATGGTTGGATATGGAGATGACAGCTGGATTAGTTTATTCCAGCTTTCAGTGCAAGCAAGCAGTACTTTCCATAGAATTCGCAAAGATTTCAACAACTTCTATCAGATTAAGTAACATATGACCCTACTTCTAGAGATCAACCGTTAGATTGTTTCAAACTTGTCATTAGAATGATTTTACTGTAAGTAATTTACATTAAAATAGTAAAGCACTTAGAGGGGCCATCAACAATTAAAACAGTCTGCAGCGTTCTATGGTATCACTTTACCCTGTACTGACATTCACAGATGGGCTCTGCCAATACATCCCCGATATTGAAATTGTAAATATTTATGCTGAACACACTTTGAAGTACCCCTTTCCCCAGGGCACTGCTGAACCTCAACAACAAACAGCCAGGTCTAAAATTAATCGTAACTGGCTCTCATGTGGAAAGATTCCTGATAGAAAAGAGGAAATTTAAATACAAGTAATGGATTTTTACAAGTTACCGACGGATTGGGCTCAAATTATTAAAACAAACATAAAACGCTTTAGTGAAGAAACATTAAAACAAGCACAATTTAGATTTTGTATTTGAAGTGACCAAACATTCCCTCATGCATGGAGTTACTACAATTTGAAACCAGTCCAATTTCTGATAAGATAAAGCTCTTTATAAATTTATGCAATCAAAACAGGCGTTTACTTTTGAGCTTAAGATGCAGTGTTTTTGGTAAGTAAGATGGTGTTTAGCATAGGCTGCACTGGAAGTAACATGGTTGCTATTTTGTGATGAAACCAGCCCTCATAAGCTCTGTCAATATAGAGCCAGATTTTGTGGTCTTATTCACATCTGTCTGGGAGACAAGCTATATCATCCTAAAAAAAACCGTTCTTTCCTAATCTACTACTGTTAATCAGGAAATGCACAAGTTAATTTGTGATTGAGATGAATGCAGGGGATGGAAAGTGTCTCCAGAAAGGGAGGCTTCTGCAAGGGAGCAAGGTCATCACCCCAGAGTTAAATTCCAATGACAGTCAAAACGTCAATGCAATCAGCCGTAATTACAGGGGAAATGGGTGGTCTATTGGCAGCATGATGGGCAGGACAAGTGGAATGGTGAGGTTACCTCTCAGCAAATGTGCTGGATAGAGTTTATTTGGAAGAGTATGGCTCCTGATACCCCTTCTGCTCGTGTGCTGGGAGTCTCAATAAAAGCAATTACAATGCCAATCTTCAGTGCGAGTGCTGGGCATAGATACCTGTGCAGTGATGCAGCAAGGTGGGCAGCATGTATCCATGCCCACCATCAGCTGACTCAGCTTCAGGTTGGGTTGGCTTGCTTCTGTGAGCACTCAATTTCTACAGGCAGGGAGAGCCAGTGTTGCATTTGTCATCAGATCCTCCTACCCTCCTACTATTGAAATATTTTCCTTGTGACTTACAGGATGCCCCCCCCCCGCCACTTGACATCTTCCACCAATTATCCACCACCACTCCCCTCTGTCTAGAAAATCATCTGATTGGACAACCACCAAATCCTCCCCCACCTGCACACATTTCCAGCCGTGTCTAAATACAAACAGCAACCTCACAGAGGTTCAGGAATACCTCCCTGCAGGTCCTTCTCTTGGCTGCCAAACAAGCACTGATTTCTGCCATGGCCTGAGTGTAGCAATGCCTGGCTTCCTCCAATGGAGAGGTAGCCAACATCCATAGTGAGTCAGATCTAAGATATGACCCAAATGTGCACTGTCCTACATTCTGTCACTCCGGATGTTGGCTCAGTACAGCAGTGTACACGAGGGCAAGGAGTAATCTCCCTCTGGGTGCCCTTCACCTTCAGGCTACAGGAGCATGTCATTAGGCACCAACAAAGGAAGGGCAGGCACCATCCAGCCTCCCACAGGCTTTCCACTTAGGGTAGGCATTTGTTTCTCATCCTCCAGAGACTCCATTGGCTAGGCCAAGATAGATTCCTCTGCTGTTGTGCAGAAAGTCCCCAGGAAGCTGCACCCTCAAGGCTGTGGCCCACGAGTGGGCATCACCAAGATCAACAGGATATTGCTGTCATCGTGAACTGATAAATCAAGCCATTCTGAGGGAACAATGGTGACCGAAACATGTGCACATGTACATATACAGATTTCACTATATATCACATTACATTTTGATCACTTGGTTATTGGGTCATCATGTTCTCATTCACAGTGAAAAACCATTGCTAATGTATTGACGGCTGTCTCATAGCTAACAATGTGGCAGTGTGTTAGAGGGTCAGTAGGGTAAAGTGTGTGGTGTAATTTGTATTCCTGAGGCAATGTGAGATGGCTATGCATGCAGCATCTGCTGAGCTTCCATAAATGCTGTGTCAGAGAGGCTGGAGGAGGCTTTATACAAGAAGTTATGTTTTGTTTATGCACTCATGCCTTGTCAACATGGGCAGCATGCAGAAAGGTGACTCAACATAGTGGCTAATGTGAAACCTGTATCTTCTCAGGCAATCAGTTCTTTTCATCCTGAGTTATAAATGTCAGCACCTCCTGTTTTTCTAGATGGTAGAGGACATGGGCATTGAGGTAGCTCCGAATGGAGGCTAGCAGAGCTGGGTCAAGTCAGGTAAAGCTTTGCAGGTGACTTACTGATTGTCATGGAGGAGCCATATTCCTGGGCAAAGGGATTGAAGATCAATTGTCTCCAACAGTCCTGGCATATCTCTCCATGGCCTGGCATCACCACCTGTGTCCTTCTCCTCATACTTCTCTCCGTCAATGTCGTCATTTCAGATGGCCAGCAGCTCCTCATGTCTTCACATTGCAATTCTTCCCCCCTTTTCATTGAAACATTGTGCAGCACACAGCAGACTCCAATAACCCTGGACACTCTCTGTGATGTATATTGTATTGCCATGTTAGACCAATCAAGGCAGTGAAAGTATTTTCAGCAATCTGGTCTGCTCCCTGATTGCCCTTGTTGATATGAATGCCACACTGTAACAGTCCTCCATGGCACTGTGAGGATATGGCACTAGCATCATTTGCTGTGGGAATAGCACTTGCCACCTGTTATTGGGTAGGGCTTCAAATAGCTGTGCTTGCTATTGTTGCTATGTGCCCAAAACTCTGCTCTGGTGAATAGTGGCTCAGTGGTTAGCACTGCTGCCACACAGCACCAAGGACCTGGGTTCGATTCCACCCTTGGGCGACTGTCTGTGTGGAGTTTGCACATTCTCCCCGTGTCTGCATGGGTTTCCTCTGGGCGCTCCGGTTTCCTCCTACAGTCCAAAGATGTGCAGGTTAGGTGGACTGGCCCTGCTAAATTGCCCTGTAGTGTCTAGGGACGTGCAGGCTAGGTGGCTTAACTATGGTAAATGTGAAGGGAAAGGATGGGAGTCTGAGTGGGATGCTCTTCAATGCAGAATCAATGGGCTGAATGGCCTTTTTCTGCACTGTAGGGATTCTAAGAACATTCTCCTTCACTCCCCTGGGAGTGTCAAACTATTGTGTATAGTGAGGCCCATCGTGAATTCACAAGTGAACTGTGTGAAGGAGGCAGGCATGAGCTCGTAGCTATACATGGCTTTCATTCCTTCAGATGACCATTGAATGTATGAATGTATGAGCCTCCGATGGGCCCCAGCTAGAACTCCTCCGGAGAAGAGGAGGAGAAGCAGCAGAAGGAAGATTCTCAGGAGGCAGCGTTATCCATCCGTGATCCTCCGAAAGCAATTCCCCTACTTCTACCTTCACTGGGAATTCTAGTAGCTGTGATTCACAAAGCAGGTGCCCACAGAACTCTACCACCTCTTGTAATTGAGCTGTAGCCTCAGAACAGGGCAAAGATGGTGAAGGTGATTTCTGAAGAAGGGTCCTGACCTGAAACATCAGCTTTCCTGCTCCTCTGATGCTGCCTGGCCTGCTGTGTTTGTCTAGCTCCACACTGTGTTCAGCAGTTCTTACTATCTCACAGTGAAGGTGAATATGGCTTTGAATATTTTCGCCTCAGGATCCTTCCAGGATGGAACAGGCAACTAAAGTATAATTTATGGCAGGCAGTAGCACAGTGGCAATGTACTGAACCAGTCACCCAGGTAAATACTCTGGGGATATGGGTTCAAATCCCACCATGGCAGATGGTGAAATCTGCATTCCATAAAAACCAGGAACAACAGCTAGCTAATAGTGACCGTGTAACCAGTGTTGATTGTTGTAAAAACCCATCAGGTTCACTAACATCATTTGGGGAAGGAAATTGCTGTCCTTACCTGGTCTGATCTACATGTGACTCCAGACCCACAGCAATATGGTTGACACTTAACTGCCCTCTGGGCAATTAGGGATGAGCAATAAATTCTTGACATTTCCAAATAACAAGTAGAAAAACAAGCATTTCCTAGTTCATGGTCTATTGCTGTATCTGAGGGTTTGAATCTTAAGAGAGGGATCACCATTATGTTCTCCCTGAATAGAGTGCCAACAGAATGCGACAGAAAGTGGGCATCAATTATAGTGTAGGGTGGCATCGAGTGTAGTCACATGGTTTTGCATGGATGAATGTTCATGGAATTGCAAGTTAAATACATTCTGGGTGGTGTGCCAGTCCATCACTAACAAGCTGTCAATCAAATTTTTCGCACAAAACCCAACAATGGGAAACCAAGCTTTCAGATTCCATCTAATATTCCAGAGGATTGTGGAGCTGGATTGCTTAACATTAATGTATCAGTGGCATACACACAACACAAATAGGGAGGGGCAAGGCTATGGAGGAATTGAAGGAGATTGCAGAGATAGGGACAAGGCTATGGAGGGATGTGAAGTAGATTAAAGAAGTAGGGACGGATAAAGCAATGGAGGGATTTGAAGGACGAGAATTTTAAAATAGAGACCTTACTTGACTGAGAGCCAATGTAGGTCAGTACGCACAGAGGCGATGGATGAATAGGACTTGGTGTGAGTCAGGACATGGGCAACAGAATTTTGGATGATCTGAAATTTACAGACAATTGAACATGGGAAATCAGCAAGGCATGTGTTGGAACAATTAAACCTCGGGGTAAATCACAAATAGCACAAAATGTATTTGCTCCCTGCTTTGCCAAATGGGTGTGGAGTAACCTTGCATTGTTATCCCTGCACATGCTTTGGAGGGTTATTCAGTTCTGTTTTCTAAGCTTGTTTTGAGGTGTAATCCACATCTGTATGGGGCTCTGCAGTCAGGGTTGTATTGTAATCTTGTGTATTTTTCTCCAGTTGGGTAGATTTTATTTTGTCCTCATGCCCTGTGCACACATTATGTGCATTGCTAGCATCGTATCTCCATGGCTCAAACTCACCCAGGCTTTTCATCACTTTTACAGAGATGACACTAATTGGAGGTACTTTACTTCGAACTTTGAGTGTCTTTGGTTGCACAATAGGACTATAACTAAAAATGACTTACAATGCACCCATATATTGCCAATTAACAGGGTGAATTGTTTAACATTAATGTAACAGTGACACAAACAACATTAGGCATTTTTGCAAGTGATTAAATTGACACACCCAATGTTGTTCCTGTATCTTGCTCCTTTCTTTGTGTTTAAAATAATGCAACGATGGTTAAATGTATGACTCCATCCAGTTTCTTTACAATTTTTTCTACAACATCAATGAAGAATAAAAGAAAACAGCAACAATAGCTCACAGATCACAGATTTTTGACACCACAGGTTTGTGGTTTGTCAAAAGAGGAGCCACTTCCTGGCTTTTTAGCTGAAGGGAAGAGATTCCTGCCAGATTTCTGCCAGCTTTGTCCAAGCAGGAGTCTCCTCCTCTTGCAGGTTAGTTAGAAATTTCTCATCAAAGGCTCATTGTGCATATGGTTAACAGCCCTTGGGAGCTGTGCAAATTGCTTCATGAGACGTGTGGCCTGGTGAGCAATGGTTTATAACCTATGGATATGACTCAATCTTGTCACGCAGTTTAAGCAAACACATCACTTGCGCTTGTATGAGTTAATATTTTTAATTCAGCTATTTTTAGACTTTATTATGGGTGGCCTGACTGCTTCAGCAGCTGAATGTTGACCGCCCCCCGCCTTAAACACCCAATAATCAGAAGGTGCCAAATTGCATTTATAAAATTACACAGTGTTGAAACTTGTCAAAACTGAGTTAGCTGTGCTTTGTTGACTTTCAGCAAGGTTACTGTATGCCTCACTGCAGGGGGATTATTATGCCTCATCTGTTGGGGTGAGGCACAGAGGACAAGAAATGGATAGTGTCCAACTCAGGCGACCTCAATTACTCCTCCTGTCAGTGTGTGAGGGGGGAATTCAGGAAGATATCTTCGATACAAAGGCTCATCGACATCTGGAGAAAGTTACCAGTGAAGGCCATTAATCCTCAAACTGCAGGTGGACTTATGGGGAAACCAATCTTCCTGGGGCACGAGGGTTTATTTATATACAACTCCTGAACTTACAATTACTGTAACACTAACATTACAGTAAAAACAACATACTGAAGTCAGACCTCAATCACTGTACCATCAATCCCATATTGCTAACATCTAAAATCTATTTTAAAGAAAAACTACTCTTTTCACATGCTTACTTTCTGCTCAGCCTGCCTGCTCCATTCTTCTTAAGTTTTGAATTTTGTGTTTTTAGTCTTATTTATCTTGTCTATTTCTCCCTCGACTGTTTGAATCTTTTATGATTAGTGTCTCAAGGGGATGATACTGTACATACCTTGATATGATTGTCCCCCCCCACACTACTCCGAGTTCACTGGAAAGTACTAACCCTGTGATTGAAAGAAAAGGTAGTAATTTATTGTTTGAGTATGTCTAGACTTTTGTCAGTGACACCCAGACATATTGAGGAGATGCGTCTACTCTGTGGGTGAAGAGAATCAGAAAGCTTTCCAATTCCACATGTTACTTTGCCTCTCAGTTTCAGCTTACTAGGCGGCAATGTGAAAAAGTGAGCCAAATGCTTAAGGATCTTCCTGTCAGTACCTAGTCTCCCAATCGGCAAGGCTTCGGCCGTGCCTTATCAGTGGGACACATGGAAATCAGGTCCCTCGCAGCCCTAGGTTAAAGTTTCCGAGGAACGTAGAAGCAGTTTAGCCATGCCATGTGCAGGCCTGTGGCAAGTGGTGATACCCTGGCACTCGTGAACCAAACTCACAGCTATGGGCAAATAGTTCTCCTGCCTTGTGGATACCTCAGAGGGGTGAAAGCTAATGGAGTAAAGCCTGATAAAAACAGAATCTTCCAGTTAGCCCACAATGTTGTTTCCTCTATCACACTAGGCTGAGCAGACCCTGTGGCTTCCAACATTTAAACAGCATGAACATAACAACTTTTGTCACGAGCTGCAGCTCATACAGTGCAGAGAGTTGGCATGTACATATCCAATGGTAGGTCATGGTGTGGATTTGCAATGACTGCCCATACAACACATGATGGGCAATGATGTGAGACCTTAAGGCTCTGCTTGAGGTCGCCTGATCACACAGCACAGCCACGTGCAGCAAACAGCTGAAGATTTAAGAATCCTACAGAAAAGCACTTGTGGCCATCCTCAGTGATGAAGTGCACGCCACTAAATGGTAAAGACATTTCAGACCTGGTAAGAGATTCATTGCAGTGGGAGAGTTAGCGACTCCCTAGAGAAGGAGAATTAATACACCTCAAGCAGATACCAACAGCATCGTGAGGGCAGCGGTCTATGGAAGTGGGCCTGAGTTGGAGTACAGCAATGAGCACACAGACGTTGTATGCTCCATGAGTGGACCTCAATGTCCCTAGTCAGCCAGGGAAAATTTTACAATGATGTAATAATCCAGGCAAAAAATAGTGAGATGTGAAAAAACTTGCTTACAGTTCAGGTTAAGCGTTGCCACTACATTAACGGGGTAGCATGAGGCATGAATACAGAAATGGAACTAAATGATGCAGAAAGAACATGCACAATGATGGGACAGTCCAGAACCAGGCATCATAGTTTAAGTGTAAGGGGTAAACCTTGTAGGACTGAGATGAGGGGAAATTTCTCCACCCAGAGTGGTGAGCCTATGCAATTCACTACCGCACAAAGTGGTTGAGGCCAAAAAATTACGTGTTTTCAAGAAGGAGGTAGATCTAGCTCTTGTGGCTAAAGGGATCAAGGGATATGGGGGGAGGGCAGGATTAGGGTATTGATCTAAATGATCAGCCACAATCATACTGAATGGGAGAGCAGGCTCGAGGGGTCGAATGGCCTATTCCAGCTACCATCTTCTATATTTCTACGTAAATGACTATGAAAGAAATAGTAATCTGAGTTTTCAGACCCAAGGACATCATGAAACTATTGAATAAAGCAAAAGCGTTGGGCAGATTATAAGCCTAAGCAGTCCTAATATAATGTGAGTTTAGGAGACTTTATTCAGGCCATGGAAAAAACGACAGAGATCCTTCATCAGATCCTGATGAAATTTCCTGATAAAAATGGAAATTGTTTACCTAAACTGCAAAGAGTGGAAATCCTCCAGCAAAATTGTAATCAAAACGGCAATTGATAGTAAAATCTCAAACACTGGAATTTGAAGATGTGCAAAATCATTAGTTTTAGCTACGAAAAGTTGGAATCCTCCATTTTAGCTGCAAAATGCAGGAAACCCTTCCAAAGCAGCAGCAAAGAGCAGCAGAACCACTGTGACATAAAGTTGCTGAAGCAAGCTAAATAGAAAACCATATTAGGATGACATGGCATCAGAAATATCATTGTCGGGAAGAGTCAATTTCAGAGATAGGTCATGTAGAACACAGAATTGGAAATCTTTAAGAAAACGATTTCTGCAAAATGGAATATCTTCCAAATCAGAAGCTAAATCAGAAGCTGAATGTGTAAATACACTTCTTTACACAATTGAAAATATAGCTGACATCATTATAGTTCACCAAAAGCTAAAGGAAGCAATAGGTATAGTTGAATCAGAGATAGTAGGAACTGCAGATGCTGGAGAATCCGAGACAACAAGGTGTAGAGCTGGATGAACACAGCAGGCCAAGCAGCATCATAGGAGCAGAGAGGCTGACGTTTCGGGCCTGGACCCTTCATCAGAAAAGGGGGAGGGGAAGGGGATTCCGAAATAAATAGGGAGAGAGTGGGAGGCGGATAGAAGAGGGATAGAGGAGAGGATAGGTGGAGAAGAAACAAACAGGTCAAAGAGGCGGGGATGGAGCCAGTAAAGGTGAGTGTAGGTAGGGAGTTAGGAAGGGGATAGGTCAGTCCAGGGAGGACGGACAGGTCAAGGGGGCGGGATGAGGTTGGTCGGTAGGAGATGGAGGTGCGGCTTGAGGTGGGAGGAGGGGATAGGTGGGAGGAAGAACAGGTTAGGGAGGCAGGGATGAGCTGGACTGCATCCACCACCTCCTCTGAAAGTTCGTTCCACACATGAACCACTACACAATGCAAATATCCAGGTCCTGATGAATTGAGTAATTCTGTCAGAGTTTGGTGTTACAATTATTGAGTTTCCCACCTGAAAGTCCACTTGTAATATCCTTACAAACAATGACACACGTCACCATCACTGTCCTTAGATAAATCCTGTCCCACGAGCAGGACAGACCCGGCAGACGTGGCAGCACAGTGGTATTCTGACCGGATTGATTGACCCGAGAGTACTCGACATTGACTCTGACGCCTGGAAGTCTCATGGCTCCTGCTGATTACCATGTACCATCCTCCCTCGGTTGATAAATCGGCAGCAGTATTATCGCTAGATTATGAATCCAGAGACCCAGATAACATTCTGGGGACCTGGGTTCGAATCCTGGTCTGGACTACATGTGACTCCAAACCCACAGCAATATGGTTGACTCTTCACTGCCTTCTGGGAAATTACGGATGGGCAATAAACGCTGGTCCAGCTGGCGATTTC
>NC_063346.1:47648270-47671228 GCF_021869965.1 Rhincodon typus
ACGTTTCGGGCCTAGACCCTTCTTCAGAAATGGTCTAGGCCCGAAACATCAGCCTTCCTGCTCCTCTGATGCTGCTTGGCCTGCTGTGTTCATCCAGCTCTACACGTTGTTATCTCATTTAAAATCTTGAGCGTGGTTTCCAGTCTGTTCTAAGTTCACTGATCTTAGTCAGATTTGATTTTTAAAAAAAATGCATTTGAGGGATATGAGGCACTTTCTTAAACTGCACATTTATGTGCTGAGCACGCACAATTCTGTGTAAAGAGGTTCAGAATTTTGATCCTGCATCAATGGAGGGTACGAGCCTGAGTAATAATATGTAGGACTTGGAGGATTACTTGCAGATGGTGATGCCCCTGAATGCCTGCAGCCCTTGTCCTTGTTAGCAGTGGAGACCTTGGGTTCAGGAGGTGCTATGGTAAGTTGCTGCAGTCGCTGTACAACTCGCCTGGGTGCTTCATCCTGGTGGGGGGGGGAGTGGGGTAATGAAGGACAGAAAGGTAGGAATAAAATCATTCAGAGTTCCTTCTCCTCATCAGCAACTTGGATGTCTTCAGGTTAATGTTTGGCAACAATATCAACTGCAGTATTAAAGCCTGCTTCCAGTCACTGACCAAGCATAAGAGTCAGTCACTGTAGCAAAGTACAAGAGTCCAAAAAGTAGATAAGATATAGAATGGATATAAGATATATAAGATATATAATGAAAGGCAATGAGGTGACCAATTAACACCACGGTGAAAAGGTTTCTGCTCAAGTGTACTTTGAGGTTGTAGACTTGCTCGCTGAGCTGGCTTGTTTTTGCTCATATGTTTCATCACTATGCTAGGTGAAACCTCCGATGAAGCGATGTTATTCTACTCCATTTGGAATTTATACTGTCCGGACTGTTATGGTGAGTAGTGTCATTTCCGGTTTTGTTCTGTATGTGTTTGTATATGGGGTCCAATTCTACATGTTTGTTGATTGAAGCATGGGTGGAGAACCATGTCATTGTTAAATGTAACAAATTAGAATGATCCACCACCTCAGCAACATTGTATTCGCGGGTATTAAATTCACAATGGAAGAAGAAAACAACAATCAACTTCCATTTCTGGATGTTAAAGTAGAACGACTGACAAACATGGAGTTCCAAACCTCAGTATACAGAAAAGCAACGCACACTGATCAAATCCTCAACTTCCAAAGCAACCACCCCAACGTCCGCAAACAAAGCTGCATTACGGCACTTTTTAAACAGGCCACGACACACTGCAACACTCCAGAACTATGCCAGGAAGAGGAAGAACACTTATACAAGATCCTCGCTTTAAACGGATATCCTGACAACCTCATCCGCAGATGCCTACTAAATAAACAACAAAAGGAGGAGGACACAGTACGCCCTAACACACTGGCCACACTGCCCTACATCAAGAACATATCGGAACTGACAACAAGACTCCTAAGACCACTAGGAATCATGGTAGCCCACAAGCTCACAGCTACTCTACGACAAACACACACAAGGATTAAAGACTCCATTCCCACAACATGCAGAACCAACCTGGTTTACAAAATACCATGCATTGACTGCCACAAACATTACATTGGACAGACAGGAAGGAAACTAGCCATCAGAATACATGAACATCAACTAGCAGCAAAACGACACGACGAACTCTCCTTAGTATCTGTACATTCAGACAATGAAGGCCATCAGTTTGACTGGGACAAGGTAACCACAGTAGCCCAAGCCAAACATTGACACGCACGGGAGTTCCTAGAGACATGGTTCTCCACCCATAATGCAATCAACAAACATATAGAATTGTACCCCATATACAAACCCATACAGAACAAAACCGGAAATGACACTACTCACCATAAAGGATTGGACAGTGTAAATTCTAAGCGGCGTAGAATAACATCGCTTTAATGGGGGCTACACTGATGATGTCACCTAGCATGGTGATGAAATGTCTGAACAAAAACAAGCCAGGTGAGCGAGACAACAACCTCATTCACAACCCAAGCTAGAGATCTTTGCCAAAACTTTAATCAAGTGTACTTTGTTAATTTTATCAAATACACTCTTAAAGGGAGCTCAGGGATGACAGAAGGGTCAGCGGAAATAAGCTATTAAATTTGGTGAAAATTGAGATGTTATGTTTCACTTTATTGAGAGGCCCACCATATTTCTGAAGGACATACAGACTTGGAACAGAAGAAGTAATTCCCATGAGGCAGCTTGCGAGAAAAGAGCTCACTATAAATAGGGGAGGCAACTTGGCAATGCGGATGAAATTTGATGAAGTGGTTTTCTTTTCTTGTATCATGGTTGCCTTCCTGCATTGCAGCTCAACATTATCCAGGTGTGAACAGTGACAGTACATGTTGGCAGAATGTGGAAACACAGCAGAGAACAGCAAAGCGCAGAGGAACATGAACTCATTCACTAGAGATCACTAATAGAGTTGGGCAGTCCACTTGTCTCCTCTGTTCCTCACTCAAGGTGCTGACACTGATTGTAGTCCCCCAACTGAGATCAGCAATCAGCACAAATGGAGAATGAATGAGGCACATAACTTCATTTGCACAATGGATAAAAACCGAGAGACTGCAGAGGGAACTGAAACAATTTTGACATTAAAGGAACATCAGCTGCACTTGTTTTTAGCGTAAGGAGAACTTACGAATAGGAGTGGGCCATTCAGACCATTGAGTCTGTTCCGTCATTCAGTTAGATCATTAGTAGAGGCCTTGTAGCACAATGGGTAGTATCGCTACCTCCAAACTGGAAGCTCTAGGCTCGAGCCCTGCTGCAGAGGGAGAATTAAATGGTGGGGGCAGACATTCATTTCCCTCCCACATAAGGAAGTCAATGGCAAACTGAAAGGCTAATAACAAACCTTCCCTGTGTCTGTGATGCTAAACTGGTGTCGAATGGGACTACTGGAGCTGTCAACCATCTGATTGACCACTAGTGCCAAAGGCTCAGTAGTGGACACTACCAGAATTACAAGCAGTGCCAGAGTGAACGTCCCAAATGGATCCAGTAGGGGGACCATTCAAGCATTTGAGGAAGAAGGTTGGATAGTTCGGGGTAGGAGATCCAGTCTGGATGAAGGAAGGAGAATACCAGCTCCTGGAGCCTTCCCCCACCTGTGCAGTTGGTAGAGCTTTCCTGAAATAACTCCACAGAGTATTCCATCACCTAGTCTCCCTTATATTTACAAGCAGAGAGTCCTAGACACTGATCCAGCACCCTCAGAACCACCTTTCAGGAGTGGCAAAATGCCAGACTCTCCTTTCCTTATGTGTCAGCCAGGGCTCCCTAATGTGACCAGATTAACAGTCCCAATCAGGGAACTCATCTTCTATGATGCCCACCTAGCTAACTACATCCCACCCCCTCTGATTCTGAGGACATAGGCAGGTCCCTTTTGTGTAGCTCCTCCTGGGTGTTTTAGCACTGGGTCAGCTTCCTCCAACTCTGCCTCTGACATGGGCAGTGTGTAACGTACAATAGCTCGCCTCTTGCACCCAGAGCATTTTGGAAGAAATTCATTCTATTCTTCAGGCAGCAATGGCATCGAGGTGGTGACATCCAGCACGTCCATCTCAGACTGCAAGGTATCTTCAATACTTGATGGAGAGGGAGAACCCACGGGTTCTGGAATAGTTGGAAAGGCTGTTGAGGAACTGGGCACATTTTGCTCCCACACCATTTGTGAGTTTGCAGCCTTCGTATGGTCTACGTTTTTGTTCAGGACTATCGCACCTACCCGAACGTTTTACGTCACAGGACCTGAATTCGCATCAACCGTGCCTCTTACCTATGCAAGAGAATTCCCATGGTTCCTACACCTTAACTTAATTCCCTCAAGTAAACTCTCTCTCTCACTCAGTGGAGTCTTGTATCCAACATTGGTGTTTCTGATGCCATTTCACCCTACCTCCCAGGTCCATGAAGATCAGATTTAACCTGGGACACAGTCTTCTGCCCATTAGCAACTCTGCAGGAGGTATCCCTGTAATTGTACAGGGGGTGGTCTTATAATCAGATAGGAACTGGGACAGTTTGTTATCGAGTGAAGCTGAACGTTGTTTCTTTAAGCCTTCCTTCAAAATTTAGATTGCTCTTTCTGCCAGACCATTGGATGATGGATGCTGTGGAGCTGTCCCCACATGTCAAATACCATTTGACTTTAGGAAATACTCAAATTCCCTGCTGGTAAATGATGGCCTGTTATCTGTGACCAACACTTCCGGGAGTCCTTGTATTGCAAAGATGCTCGCAGTTTTCTATTGTTCTCCCTGTGTTTGACGAATGAACTGTATGCACCTCCAGCCACTTTGAGTGGGTGACCACAATGACTGAAGACATTAAGCCCATGAAAGAAGCTGCACAGTTGATGTGTAACCAAGTCCAGGGTTTATCCGGCCACTCCCACAAATGTGGGGGATCTGCTGGTGGTAATTTTCTGTCCTTGTTGACACTCTGGACACTGCCCCACCAATATGGTTATGTCTGCATCCAATCCTGATATAACTTCTCGCCAACTTCTTCATTTTGGAAACCCCTGGATGACCCTGGTGGAATTCAGCTGGTATCTGATGGTGACCTTTGCTCAAGACAATCACCCTTGCTCCCCACAACAATATGCCACCCTCTACTATGATCTGGTCTCTCCAAGCTCAAAAGTGGTTCAATTCTGGTTTTGACAGCCTTTGGTTTCCCTCATCACCACCAGCTGTTTCAGCTTTGACAGGACCGGGTCTTTCTGCATCCAAAGTCTGATACTGTCAGCTATGACTGGAAGTGTGCCCAGAAAATATAAAGCCAGTTTGGACTCTTCCAGTGGCGGTACCACCGGCAGTGTATCTGCCGGTGAAAGGCAGCTCAATTCATCCGCATTTGCTACTTGGCCTTCTGGATGGTGTTCCAACTGGTAATTATACACACTTAGTACTACAGCCCAACACTGAATTCAGCCTGAAGCTATGGGCGGCATTGCCTTGTCCTCTGAGTTAGTCCTCCAAGCAGAAGTTATATTACAAACTTCCAGCTGTAAAGGTATTGGTGGAACTTCCTGACTCCAAGGGTAAGACCACCAAATCTTCCTTCTCTATGTGGGCATATTTACGCTCTGCATTAGCCAAAATCCTGGATGCATACACTATTAGGCATTCCTCTCCATTGTGGCACCTGTGAGCTAATACTACCCTGATGCCGTACAGGGAGGTATCACATGTGATTACCAGATCTTGCTTGGGAGCACAGTGTGCCAACACCTTAGAGGATGATAGCTGTTTCTTTACTTCCCTGAAAGCTGTGGCTCGGCTATGAGACCATTTCCAAAGCTGACCTTTTTTCAGGAGTTGATGCAAAGGTGCCAGGATTGAAGCGAGACTATGTACGAACTTTCTGTAATAATTCAGCAGCCCAAGGAAAGACTTAAGCTCCGGTACACATATGGGAGTCATGGCACCTTTGATCCTCCTCATTTTATCTTTCAAAAGGTGTAACACGGTCTTATTGACTCTGTAGCCAAGTAGTGCCTGGAACACACATTTTTCGCCTGTAAGGCATATGCCCGCTTGGTCTAAGGACTATGTCAAAGTTCTCTAAATGCTCCTTATTGGTCCCAATTGGGAATGGGCAATAAATGCTGGCCTAGCCAGCAATGCCCTCATCCTGTCAATGAATAACAAAAAAATCAGCACCATATAAAATACACCAATGAATCTTTGTAGCAGGTAATCAGACAAATTTGACAGTGGGGGCCATGATGGGATAATGGGTGGTTTCCCTTTGGGGTGTTTGGAGTAAGTAGGGGTATTGAATCAGGAGGCATGATGATAGATAGGTACTCTGCCACCCTCCCACCTCCATCATGATCCAGTCAGTGAGGAAGGTGGCATCCGCTGGGTGCCATGGTGGGGGGGGGGGGGGAGCATGTGATAGCAGGACAAGGAGACCCTGTAGAGGGTGTGGGTGTTTCTGGAGCTTGTGATGTTGGGAGGTTGAGGTGTGGGGTGGGGGGAGGTGAGGTGATGTTCTAGCCTGAGTCACTGTATAATCCTGGACCTCCAGTGGGTCTACAGCCCATAGCAAATCACAGGTGGAACGTTCCAGTGCAGGTGCTGGTTGGCTTCTGAAAGAATAAAACCAGTTACTGTAGGTGCACAGCAGAGGAACATAAACCCTGAGTTCAAACGCAACATGTCGCGAGTAGAAATGGAAGAAAAAACAAGTTGCTTGATAGCTAATCTGAGTGTGCCGGAAAATCTGGCTTTCTGTGCTCAGACGGATTTGTGGATAATCTGTCTCACTGAATGAGACAGAAATCAGACTTTCAGGGTTTACATGGAGGCTGGGCAGCCAGGGGACTGACGGCAAAGTCGCTGTTTTGGGTGCAGGAGCTAGTCACCATTTATAATGTCCAGTTTCTGTACAACAGAAAAGTGACAATAATCACAGCAATGTACTGCTGACAAAGCATCAAAATCATCAGGCTTAACACTGCATCAGTGATTATAAACAGTGAAGTATAGCACTAACTTGTTGCATGCCTGACCTTAAAACAATACAGATTCTCAGAATGTCATTTTAAGAGGTTTTTTGGCGGCTGAATTCAATCTACCATCAGCATGAGACTGCAATTAGAGGCATATCAAATGGTGGGATTTCTTTTGAGGTAAAGATTCGATGCCTTTTGTTTTACTTGTTCTCATCTGTGATTATAGTTGTAAAAAAATTGTCATCTGAATGTTGTGTTGGCTGTAGGAAAGGAAACAGAATTTTGCCAGTCTTTTCCTACACAGTTCCCATTGAGCTTTCAGAGATTGTAGATATTATTAAAATGGAGCCAAATTACTTCACTCAAATGACATCACCACCTGTGGAGTATTAAAGGTCATCTGCATGTCATGGGCTTTCAAACAGTAAAAACCATGAGATAAGGTTTCAAAGCCTCGACAAAAGACCAAAACCATAACAGGTTTGTGAGAGAATGCTTCAGGAAATAAATATTTGTTGAATAGCTGCCTAAGTCTCCCTTGTGTCTGATTTATAAAACACATGTGATTTCACTTGGTGGATCAAGCATCAAGCGAGTCGTTATGGGGACTTTCTGTTCAAACAACTAATGGTTTACTATTTCACAAGTCAGCCTTCCTAACTTGTATTGTGTTCATTTCAATACTACACATGCTCACTCACCATCACTGCAACATTAATTCTAATCTTGGGTGCAAAAGCATTTGGCCCCATTGAAATGATAGCTCTCGTTGCTGACCTTGAAGAAAGTTACCCTCAAAGACCAAGTGATCTTTGGATGGCACAGACGTCCCTCTTCCCCATGTCAATTTCAATCTAGCACCAAGTCAAGGAGATCTCCAAGCATCGAGCAATAATGATATGGGAAAGCAGAGTCATCACATTGAAGTATTCCCACAGGCAGCATACTAGGAGGTAATATACACTATAATTCTCATTTTCAATTGCAAAGTTTAAAGACAGCAAAAAAGAAGACATATACCCATAGGATTAAAATAAAAATTGGAATATCACAAACAAACTTCTGAAAGAAAATAATTTTAAATATATGATATTTCTTCATCATAATGGCAAAATTTGACACGTCACAATATGCAATGAGTTTTCCAAGGTCAGTGAGATTGTTCAAAAGTAATTGTAAACATAATATTTTATCATAACATTCAAGCTTATGGGACAAGTGCAGGAAATTGAGGTTAGCTCTCTTTTGGTGGTAGTTATGTTGGTGCAGACTCAATTGCCTGAAAGGCCTATTCTGCTCTGTAAGAATCTATAATACATCATGATTTATACCTTAGTCAGCGAGATGAACCTCTTCTTCAAGATTTTATTTTGCAATACCAAGAGTGCAAAAGGACAAACTCCCATCTATTTGATTACCTCTTGTGGGGAATTCAAAAGTACACCCTATGAAGAAGAATAAAATCACTAACAGAAAGTTCTGATCTCCATGTTTAACTGTGCGCGTGAGGTCTCCAAACATTGCTGTCAGTTTCGGAGGAGTAACGGTGATGAACACAGTTACTTTACCATCATTGTAACATCAATATCTGGCTCAATCTTGAAACCTCTTTCCTTCTCTCCGATGGTACACTGGGAATTGTTTCCACAACTCCAGAAAATCTCTTTCCCTCACTAAAGTGGGTTGCTTGTTATATGATGAGATTCAAAGCAGAATCTGATTCTTATCCTCACCCTCTTTCATTGAGAACACTAAGCTGTGTGGAACAGTGTCACTATCTGTCCAGTGTATCCACAGGTGGAGCATGGTTTAAAACTCCACAATGTTCCAGCTTTGGTCAGCTGCAAAATTGCACATATACGACTGGTGGCTTGGGCCTGAATTGTTTGTGACTTGTTTGCGATGATTTCGCGATCGATTAGATTCCAAACAGGGGACCGTCATCCCTAAAGAACCCTCACCCAATGAAAATGCACAGCATTCCTGTGTAAAATGTACCCAATTCCTGAGTGGGTGCCATTGAACAATATGAGAGGGCGAGTTACAGATTTGGAAAGGAAAATGTCGGCTTGGTGTGCAAACAGAACACAGTGTAAACCAGTAAACTGACACTGTATAACAAACCAGCCTCTCCTCATAAGCAAACCTATGCCACCCGTTTGCGCACACTGAGTGCCTGGGCACACATTCTCTTTCTAATTGGCCTTTCTTTGCTGTTTGACCAAGTTACAATGCTCGAGAGGCAGTTCACAATTCAAAGGCGACAGAATATGCTGTGCGTGAACTCAGAAGGGCCTCAGACTGTGGGTGTGTACAGTGATATGCGATCTACCTCTAAATCAGTTAGGACAAGCCGTGAATGTTGGAAACTATGGATACTGCAGCAACACACACCTGTGATAATAATGGACTTTGGCCCTCGATTGTTACAGCATTCAAACAAAGTGAGCTCATGCCACCCCCAGCGAGATAGAGATCAACTTGCAAGCGACTTTGAGAAATAGTTGCTGCCCCTTACTGTTGTAAATGCTTCACTTTGCAGACATACATGTCATGGTGTGAATGTAATAAGAGCACGGTCACCAACCTGATGTTTAAGTGAAATTGTAATTGAAGCATTTCATATCACAAGAATTCACAAATACTGAATGCTGCTGCTCCTACCACCAGAGGATCTGCTATTATGATACGTCATGGTTGTCTGTCATATATCTGCCTCACACATCCACTGTAGCTCTTCTGCAACTGCTCTGTGACCTCCGTCATCCAATATGCCTGGCTCGACCCCTATTCCTACAGCCTGACCCACGCCCTTACTTTGCCCTCGAGAAGAGATCTGTGCAGCTCCTCAGCTCTGATCAAATGGCACGAGAAATGATGTTTTTTTCTGGTTGTCAATTTTTAACAGTTCTTTGTGCTCTTGCAAGCTCAAGCACCTGTTGATTTGTTATGATCTGGACATGACATTTTTAAGCAGATGCTTTAACAATCAATGCCTTCTGAGGATATTGTTGACTCTTGCTTTGAGAATACAGGGTTCTTTCAGTGGCTAGTGGATTTCCCTTTGGTGTCTCAATAGGTCAAAGGATCTATCCTAACAAGGGCATTAATAAGTTGTATAAATTGAATGAAGTGGCACTGGGCATGACTACTGTTCCAAATGTTCATTTTAATGTGATATCCAGTAGCTCTAATGGCTTATCTCACAATATATACTCACTGCTCTACATCTCAAGCTGTCTTTGGTGAGATCACTCCAGTCTGCAAACAAAAGACATAACCATCTGCTTCAAGTCACAAGGAATACTATTGTTGCAGCTCCCCTCCCCTCCCCCTCCCACTACAACACACATCATACAACCAGGTATGAAGCCAGTGTGTGTCACAATCCCATAAAGGATTCTCAGACAGCATGCGGGAGCAACATCCCCAGGAACATATCCATGATGTGTAATTTGTAGCAATCTCTATTTCCCAAAGGTGTTCCTACTCCCTGCTTATTTGCAGAGAGTATTTGTATAATGTGATTAGTGAATGATGAAAGTAGAAAATAATCAATTGGAAAGAAAGTTAAAAAGAGCCATAATAAGTAAGGGACAAAACATACAGCTGAACAGACTGGGCTGAGATGAAAGAGTAGGTGTGCATAATAAATGTGGGAACTGTTGCAACAGGCACTAACAGTAGTTCAGGCTCTAATCAGCACGTTACTGCAGCCTTGGGCAATAACCCATTCAGCAAATACACAGTCAGGCAGGAGGCTACAGGAATAAATGGCAGAGATAGTAGGAACTGCAGATGCTGGAGAATCTGAGATAACAAGGTGTAGAGCTGGATGAACACAGCAGACCAAGCAGCATTATAGGAGCAGGAAGGCTGACGTTTTGGGTCTAGACCCTTCTTCAGAAATGGGGGAGGGGGAGGGGGTTCTGAAATAAATAGGGAGAGAGGGGGAGGCGGATAGAAGATGGATAGAGGAGAAGATAGGTGGAGAAGAGACAGACAGGTCGAAGAGGCGGGGATGGAGCCAGTAAAGGTGAGTGGAGGTGGGGAGTTAGGGAGGGGATAGGTCAGTCCAGGGAGGACGGACAGGTCAAGGGGGCGGGATGAGGTTAGTAGGTAGGAGAAGGGGGTGTGGTTGAGGTGGGAGGAGGGGATAGGTGGGAGGAAGAACAGGTTAGGGAGGCGGGGACAAGCTGGACGGGTTTTGGGATGCGGTAGGGGGAGGGGAGATTTTGAAGCTTGTGAAATCCACATTGATACCATTGGGCTGCAGGGTTCCCAAGCGAAATATGAGTTGCTGTTCCTGCAACCTTCGGGTGGCATCGTTGTGGCACTGCAGGAGGCCGAGGATGGACATGTCGTCTGAGGAATGGGAGGGGGAGGTGAAATGGTTCGCGACTGGGAGGTGCAGTTGTTTATTGCGAACCGAGCGTAGGTGTTCTGCAAAGCGGTCCCCAAGCCTCCGCTTGGTTTCCCCGATGTAGAGGAGGCCACACCGGGTACAGCGGATGCAGTATACCACATTGGCAGATGTGCAGGTGAACACCTGCTTGATGTGGAAAGTCTTCTTGGGGCCTGGGATGGGGGTGAGGGAGGAGGTATGGGGGCAGGTGTAGCACTTCCTGCGGTTGCAGGGAAAAGTGCCGGATGTGGTGGGGCTGGAGGGGAGTGTGGAGCGGACAAGGGAATCACGGAGAGAGTGGTCCCTCCGGAAAGCAGATAAGGGTGGGGAGGGAAAGATGTCTTTGGTGGTGGGGTTGGATTGCAGATGGCAGAAGTGTCGGAGGATGATGCATTGGGTCCGGAGGTTGGTGGGGTGGTACGTGAGGACGAGGGGGATTCTTTTTTGGTTTTTATTGCGTGGATGGGGTGTGAGGGATGACTTGTGGGAGATGTGGGAGACACGGTCGAGGGCGTTCTTGACCACTGAGGGGGGGAAGTTGCGGTCCTTGAAAAACGAGGACAACTGAGATGTACGGGAGTGGAATGCCTCATCCTGGGAGCAGATGCAGCAGAGGTGAAAGAATTGGGAATAGGGGATGGCATTTTTGCAGGAAGGTGGGTGGGAGGAGGTGTATTCTTGGTAGCTGTGGGAGTCGGTGGGCTTGAAATGGATATCGGTTTCTAGGTGGTTGCCAGAGATGGAGACAGAGAGGTCCAGGAAGGTGAGAGAGGTATTAGAGATGGTCCAGGTGAACTTAAGGTTGGGGTGGTAGGTGTTGGTGAAATGGATGAACTGTTCGAGCTCCTCGTGGGAGCATGAGGCGGCGCCGATACAGTCATCAATGTAATGGAGGAAGAGTTGGGGTTTAGGGCCAGTGTAGGCACGGAAGAGGGATTTTTCCACGTAACCTACAAAGAGGCAGGCATAGTTTGGGCCCATGCGGGTACCCATGGCCACCCCCTTTGTCTGGAGGAAGTGGGAGGAATTGAAAGAGAAGTTGTTGAGGGTGAGGATGAGTTCAGCTAAGCGGATGAAGGTGTCAGTGGAGGGGCACTGGTTGGGCCTGCAGGACAGGAAGAAGCAGAGGGTCTTTAGGCCATCTGTATGGGGAATGCAGGTGTACAGGAACTGGATGTCCATGTTAAAGATGAGGTGTTGGGGATCGGGGAACTAGAAGTTCTGGAGGAGGTGGAGGGTGTGGGTGGTGTCACGGATGTAGGTAGGGAGTTCCTGGACCAAGGGGGAGAAAATGGAGTCGAGATAGGTGGAGATAAGTTCGGTGGGGCAGGAGCAGGCGGAGACAATGGGTCGACCAGGGCAGTCAGGTTTGTGGATTTTGGGAAGGAGATAGAAGCTGGCAGTGCAGGGTTGGGGAACGATGAGGCTGTGGGTGGGGGGGTCACCTGAGGTGATGACTTTGTGGATGGTTTCAGAGATGATGGTTTGGTGGTCGGGGGTGGGGGTCATGATCAAGGGGGCGGTAGGAGGTGGTGTCAGAGAGTTGGCACCTGGCCTCGGCGATGTAGAGGTTAGTGTGCCATACTACAACTGCGCCTCCCTTGTCCGCGGGTTTTATAGTGAGGTTGGGATTGGAGCGGAGGGCTGCACGTTCTGCGGGGGAGAGGTTGGAGTGGGTGAGAGGGGTGGAGAGGTTGAGGCGATTGATGTCTCGACGGCAGTTGGAGATGAAGAGGTCGAGGGAGGGTAGGAGGCCTTGGGGTGGTGTCCAGGAGGAGGGGGTGTGTTGGAGGCGGGAGAAGGGGTCAATAGAGGGAGGGTTAGGCTCATGGTTAAAGAAGTAAGCGTGGAGGCGGAGGCGGCGGAAAAACTGTTTGAGGTCCAGGCGTGAGCGGTATTCGTTGATGTGTGGGTGGAGGGGGACAAAGGTGAGCCCTGTACTGAGGACTGACTGTTCGTCCTCAGTAAGGGGGAGGTCTGGGGGGATGGTGAAGACCCGGCAGGGCTGGGTGCTGCTGTCTCCTCTGGAGCTGCTGGCTGTGGAGGCTGTGGGCGGAGCGACGTCGGTGTCGTTGGTGGGCCGTGCGGCATGGCTGTGGGCGGAGTTGCGTCGGTGTCAGCGGTGGGCGGAGCGGGTAGGCAGCAGCAGCAGCGGCAACGGTAGGTGCATCCTCAGTGTCTGGGGTGTTGGCCTCGGAAATGGAGGCGGTGGCATCAGCAGCAATGGTGTTCGCTGTCCCAGAAGTGGGGAACCCGGCGGTGGCGGATGTGACATCATCTGTGGGTTCTCCAACAGTGGCCTCATGGCTAATGGCAGCGGGCACATTGTGGGGAAGGTCCTGGGTACGGCTGGGGATTTGGGAGGTGGAGGAAGCCCGTTTTGGGTGGTAGGCACCAGTAAGTTTACTGTACTTACGGTTTATAGTGTCCAATAACGCTGAGTAGAATTGTGAGTTCAGGTTGTGGATCCTACGAAGAATAAAAAACAGGAGAGGTCCTTTGCAGGTCTGGGAGAGGGAGGCTCTGAGCTGGGGTAGGCTTGATTGTAGTGCCTGGAGATGCCGGTGCATTGCTGCGAGTGTGTGTTTCAGGAGTCGCAGGGAGAAACGCTTCTGAAGGATCTCAATACTATGAATGTAGACATTGTCACAGTTGGGGCCAAATTGGGAAGGCCTGAATGTGGACTGTAGTCCATTGGGGATGATCTGGTTCCGTAGGCAGGTGCTAAGAAAGGTAATGTGGCTATAGTACCTGGTTTGCTTCAGGACGTGGTCGAGCAGTTTCAGGGCCGAAGAGATTACGAGAGAGTTGCAGTGGGAGAGAGATCCTCTGAGGTTGTTCCGGAGGGAGGAGGGTAACTTCTTCAGGGTAGGCATCCTTAGAAGGATGCAGGAAGTGCCACATCTGCCCCTACACCTCCCCCCTCACCCCCATCCCAGGCCCCAAGAAGACATTCCACATCAAGCAGATGTTTACCTGCACATCTGCTAAAGTGGTATACTGCATCCGCTGTTCCCGTTGTGGCCTCCTCTACATCGGGTAAACCAAGCGGAGGCTTGGGGACCGCTTTGCAGAACACCTACGCTCGGTTCGCACTAAACAACTGCACCTCCCAGTCGCGAACCATTTCAACTCCCCCTCCCATCCCTCAGACGACATGTCCATCCTGGGCCTCCTGCAGTGCCACAACGATGCCACCTGAAGGTTGCAGGAACGGCACCTCATATTCCGCTTGGGAACCCTGCAGCCCAATGGTATCAATGTGGACTTCACAAGCTTCAAAATCTCCCCTCCCCCCACCGCATCCCAAAACCAGCCCAGCTCGTCCCTGCCTCCCTAACCTGTTCTTCCTCCCACCTATCCCCTCCTCCCACCTCAAGCCCCACCCCCATCTCCTACCGACTAACCTCATCCCACCCCCTTGACCTGTCCGTCCTCCCTGGACTGACCTATCTCCTCCCTAACTCCCCACCTCCACTCACCTTTACTGGCTCCATCCCCGCCTCTTTGGCCTGTCTGTCTCCTCTCCACCTATCCTCTCCTCTATCCATCTTCTATCCGCCTCCCCCTCTCTCCCTATTTATTTCAGAACCCCCTTCCCCTCCCCCATTTCTGAAGAAGGGTCTAGGCCCGAAACGTCAGCCTCTCTGCTCCTATGATGCTGTTTGGCCTGCTGTGTTCATCCAGCTCTACACCTTGTTATCTAGGAATAAATGGCACATATGCGACTGCTTTGTATACATTTTTGAAGGTCACTTAATTGTCCTTTTGAATCTTTGCTGCATGTGAACATTCAGGTTTCTGAGTCAAGTAGGTTTCCACCTACAAGCAGGTTCCTTTCCTCCTGTCTAAGTATAATTACCATGCATGTTCTTCACTAATTCTCTGGTAGTTTTCCCAGAGACTCAATCATGCTTCATTCGCACAAACTCCTTCCAGGACTGCAGCAGAAAGAACTTGGATTATTAGTGACGCTCAATTACTGTTAAAACCACAACTCCCTTTCATTGACTGGTTAATCCCTCATTTCTCATCAAGCATATTTTGACATGAGACTTATATTTTGGATCAAATAGAACAAATTAAACAAATTGGACCTAAGATAGCTCATGAATGATTGAAAAAAACAGTATAACAGATGTCTTCCTTATTGATTTGGAAGTGCTGACACAATGACAGTGTTTCTGCGTCAGTTTTAATCTCTCTTGGTGAAGGGGCATCTGTCTGTAGTGAATGTCTCCATCTAGTGTCCAATGGAAGAAATGTCAAGTCCTGGCTGGCTCTCCAGTGGTCTTCGCCTGTGCTTCTGGGCTGGATAAGCAGCAAAGAGTTCAGTGTTTATCTTTGCTGATTGAAACGATCCATCTCACAACTTATAGCTGACCTTGGAGGATCCTGAATCAGCTGGCCTTGCTTTCCTCCCTGTGAGTGTCCTGCCAGTCACTTCAATGTGAGAGCAGTGAGGGGGGAGGAATGGAGCTCAGAAAGTAGCAGAGCAGATAGCTGTCATGTACCATCTGCAAAGTGATTGATCTGCTATTGCTGGTTTAATGCCACCACTAAAAGTAAAATTTACCTCTTTGCACCATCTCTGGAAATATATCCAGGCGGTTATTCCGACTGGGGCAAATTCACGCATCTGTTACAACCTTGAAATTTGTAGCTTCACCTTCTGTTGAGGAGGCAGTGGTCGAGTGGTATAATCTTTGGACTGCTAATCCAGAGACCCAGGTAATGTTCTGGGGACCTGGGTTTGAATTCCACCACAGCAAATGGTGGAATTTGAATTCACTTCTTAAAAAAAACTGGAATTAAGAGTCTAATGATGACCCTGAATCTGTTGTCAATTGTCGTGAAAACCCCATCTGGTTCACTAATGCCCTTTAGGGAAGGAAACTGCCATCCTTACCTGGTCTGGCCTACATGTGACTCCAGGCTCACGGCAATGTGGTTGACTCTTAACTGCCCTCTGGGCAATAAATGCCAGTGACGCTCTCATCAGGTTTAGCAAAGAGCAAAGCCTTCTGGGAAGATGGCAGCAGCTTGATTGAATGTGGCCTGTACAGCAGAGCTCCTGTGAGGGCAGAAGATGCTGCATAGCTACACAGTACCATGAAGATCACTGAAGCAGGCTGCTCTTCCTTTACATTTTAGCCATGGACCCAATTGTTCCACTTCTTCAATAGGCGTGCTGCCAGCATGCAGTCCCAAGCTGTTCTGGAAGATTCTGCTGTTTATTTTCTGCTCAGAGTGTGGTTAGAACGTGGACCCTGCTAACACAAGGAGTGGTTTTGTTGTAAGGTAGCGATGTATTTAAGGATAGGATAGATAAACACAAGGGGAAAATAAACTGAAGAGCGGAAGGAGGATCATGTGGAGCATCAGTGGCTGTCCTAGATCAGTTATAACCAAATGGCTTAAGTCTTTGGTGTAAATTCTGTGCCATTAGTCTGTTCCCAAATCAATCCTGCAGCTTGCTCAGGGTGAGGTTTCCCCAGCCCCTCAGTCCCTTCTGGCTCAGACCCAGATCTCTCTCACTAAGTAAACAATGGTGAACTGTACCTGGTCAGCAAAGCTGATAGCATCGCGAACATTGAGCTTTTGGTATAGGTCCCAAATATCATCCTTGATCCTATAGGCCGACTTGCGCATCAGTAGCTGGCTCAGGTACTTCTTGTCGAAGTGCTCCCACCTGCAAGAAAAGAGGAATACAGCAGTCATCCAGAATTGTATTTGAACACAGTAATTGAATCCACTGTTAACAATGGCATTGGGACACGGTGAATTAACACAGAGCGGCCAGACATCTGTAAGAACATATCATTGGCTCGGGGAAGTGGGAGTTGCTGTGTACTTCACAGTGCCCTAGAATCAAATGGCTATAGATTGTCTCCATGTTTTAGCCTAATATTTTTCTTTCCCTTTCCCCTTCCTGATGCACACACATACATGGGAGGGTCCCTGGAACTCGGAGCATTTCTGACTGACCCAGGCTGATATCACTGGAATGGCCCAGAAAGAACAATAGTATTGGAACAGGGAATTTTAATGTTTCGGTCCATCTAACAACATAATTTCAGAACTGTATCATTATAATTTTTACACAGGCTTTTATTATTATAGTAGCAGGGATCATAGCACTGGCCTTTGGCCTCTTTCTCTGTGAAGTCACATTTGCCTCGTGGGCTCAAACCGAACTATAATTGGATCAAAAATGATTTCAGCTCCAGATGCAGCAATTTTCACAGTCAGTCTGTGTAAGCCCATGCTCACAGCAGAAACAATTACGCTGTGAACTTTTCCTGTGAATCAGCACGCGTTGAAACAAGGATGGATTTGGAGGAGCTGTGAAAACAGGGCTTTATTGACATGATCAAATGGCTGTAGCAACTTGTGTCATCTGGTTGCAGAGAGGCATCAGAGGTGCGTGACCCACACCACCACATTTCCCCAGCTGCTCCGACCCGTGTGTACGACCGTGAGAGGGAGAAAGAGAAAATCACAGGCAAGTCACACAGCTCTTCGCTGTGTATAGCGCCACCCCCCCCAACTTCACTATTTATTGATCTACAAACTAGTTGCAGAAACATCTCCAAATACTTTTAATAAAACTCAGCTCACATCCTGCGTACTTCCTATTGATGCATATTTGCAATATCCTCCATTTGTTCTGACTCAAGACGGCCCATTTGGATGATTAGAATGAATTATCAATGAAGTGGAAAATAAGTAACACTCAATATAAAATGAGTAAAACTGAAACTCTGGTCATTATAACTGTGGTATACTGACCCTGGAAAACCCAGGTCTGTATGGAACTGATACTCTACAACCCTCTGTTAGAACTGATACGAGAACACTCACTGCCAGTCTGCTGCTTACTTATCACAGATTCAGGAATGAGGGCTTTTTAAAACTAATCTGAGGCCAGTTTTCAAATCAAGCATCTATGTAATGTGCGATTTAACAAAGATTATTGACAACCGATTGTAAATTGGATTGAATTAATTGATTTCTCAGCATCCTGTAGAAACAAACTCCAGATGATTCTGCTATTTTACTACAGAGAGTACACACAGGTTGTCCTCACTTAAAGTTGATGTTGCGTTCCAGAGAATCAGGACATTAAGTGCAAGTGTGGTCCTGAGTGTGGCGGCAGTCTGGGTCACCCCTCAGGGTGGATGTGGTGTGGCCAATAGCTCTGCTGGGAGCTTCCTGGTGAATCTTCGGGTAGCACTGTTGTACAGGGAGCAGCTGCACATCAGCAGGTCGGCATTGGGAAATGTATGGCCTTAAACAACATTGTAAGGAATTTCGCAGGGACCAAATGAGATTTTGGTCCTCATAGCGTAATGACTTTAAAGTGAAACAATGCTAAGAGAGGCTACGTTAACAGTGGAGGACCCATACATTACCATCCACTGGGACTGCCCTGACACAGTGGTGCCAAGAAGACAGTTGTACCTGGAAGACAGTCAGCAAGAGAGGCACCAAGTGCTACATTCACTGCAGTCACTGAATCAGTACCAGCCCTGGCCGGCCAAGCTGAATTTCAGCTCCTGTGCTGGGGGACTGACAGCTAACAAAGACCATATTGCAAACATGTGTGGGAGAGGGAGATGCGGAACACGCCTCAGAAGCAGACTCCTACTAGGCCGGACTATTTTATAAAATGCTAAACAACAAGAAACATGTCAGACTTAACTAAATTCAACAAACCTCGGATTTCTACATTAATAACAACAACACAGGCAGCGCAGTGGCAATAATAGTTTACTGGTAATTCTAGCACATGTCAGTGAGGGACAGGGAGAAGGATGATAACGTGGGTCAAAGGTTATGATTTATGATTTTGCAGAGAACATTTTTATTTTCAGCTTGTTACAAATTTAGCATCAGTTAAAAGATGTTACGACAAGTGAAAACGTGTGATAATGTTTAGAGATGATATTGAGATGTATAATCCTCACCCTGAACCTCCTCCACACCAAATCAACTCCCATTTACGAACCATACATACAAGGAGCTATAGTTCACAAAGGGACCATCAGTATGTTTCTCCATTAGAGGGAGTCAACTGCTTATTTCTAGCTTGAGGGTAATGACTACACGAGCATGGGGTAAGGAGAGAGGCAGATCTCCTTGAACAACTACAGCCAGTACAGACATTGAGTCCATGCAGTTAGCTTTATCCTGCATCACACTCTGATCGATAGCCAATTGAGTTAACAAATCTCACCTAATCTACCAGAATTGACATCTAATCATATTGAAAACCTACGATTACACACCGTGAGAAATCAGAAATTTATCTTTCAAATTGTAAATACCTAAATCTCCCCAGTTTACTGTCCGAGAAGGTTTCGTTCTATTAATACAATAAACACTAGGCTGGTGACAGAAACACAACACAAAAGCACAGCATGTCATGTTTCATCTACATTCTCAATTAGCAAATAAGTTTTAACATTATGCAAACATTAAAATATCCAGCAATGATGAACTGAAGTCAAATGAGATCATTTTCTTTGATAATGAAATTGCATTATCCTTCTGGCTGTTCTCGGGGGGTTTTACAGCACCATCTACTGCTCACAGTTCGTGTATACATTAGACTGCGAACTGCTGCATATTCACAAACACTGAACAGAGTTGAATAAATTTTCTGATAATCAGATGCTTTCCTTCACAAAATGCAACACACTTGCACACAGTTATTTATAAAATTAGCTGATTATTTAACTGACTAGTGGAGTAGTGCTGTTTCCTACAGTGTTAGAAAGTCAAGAGGGGACAGTCTCCCAGTTTGCTGCTGAATTTGAACATTTCTAAAACTCTTCAGTATTTTAAGAAGTAGAAGAAAATAAAGATTCAATCCCTACAGCATTTTATGGAAAACAGTACATGCATGAGTCAGGCAGATTAGTTAGAAGCATATATAATTGTAACAGCACCATCTCATTGATAAGTTGGAGAGTTATGTACAAAACCCTTAATATAACTAACTGTATTGTGCTGTAAGTCTTAAGTTTGCTAATTGTCATGCAAAACTACTCAAAGATTTAACCAATCATACAACCAGAATATTCTCCAGCTCCTTCTCTCTGCCTCTACAGGTCCCCATTTAAAACCTGATGCACGGAGCATCAGTAAATGGAGATCTCCATTTTGTTACCAGTATCACTACCAGCTGTTGCCTTACTGCTCACTCAGGAGTTTAGCTCATTCTCCAGGGAGTCCTGCCACTCACACTCCCTCTCAGCTTCACACTCCCATTATCCCAAATTCTCTGCTGCTCACCCTATGGTCAATGCTGCATCAAAATAGGCCAGAGGCAGTACAACTTAAATAGAATGTCAACGTTTAATTTATTTTGATTTTTCAAAATGTCACTCCTGTGCATCGATTTAGTTTTTACTCTTCTTTATCAGACAAACGCCTGGGTGGGTCTCTGCCAGTTGTTGTCTTCAAGCCAGTTAATTGGATATGATTAAGGGTAATCTGAGGTCAATTACATATTTTTCAGTCCTATGAAATCAACTCATGTTGCCCTTTGACATGGCTTAAATAGATACAGAGAATGTGAAATTACCAAAAGTGATTGTATAGGTTCAGGCAATATATCATTTAACTACAATTAAATATGAGCAAGGGATACATAACCACTAATTAAAGTTGATAGGATGAAACAAAATTGAAATATCGAATATATTCAAATAAGATAGGGGAATGTGTAATCCGCTAACATAGTTTGATTTTGAGTTTGGATTTTGAATTTGAACTAGTGGCATATGGGTTTTCTGTGTTTGAAGGGGTTTATTGATTAAGCTGTAAGCATTTCTGTAGCCATGATGATTGTTTTGAACACAGAGTAAAAGAGAAACTTCCTAGAAAGTAGTGGGTATTTGTTTACATTGAGAGAATTTTAGGATTGAACAAAACAAGTAGTTATGTGTTAGACTCCATTTTAGAAGGTCATGGACTATTTATTTTCTTTTGATTAAGGCATTTTGCTCATTGCTTGGAAAAAGCTTTTGTTTTTAGCTTCAGTCTGAGCAGCTTAAATTCTTGGCTGAAGATGGATCCATAAACAATTTCTTCTGAGAAAGAGAGAGGGTAGTTCAGAATTGTTAAAAATAGGTTACTTCAATGTCACAAGTTTAATAAAAGCTCCAGGCCAGAAGATTTTTGTTAAAACTCTGAAGGGATTATTTGAAGCTGAGAAAGTTTAGGTTCAATGTGTGAAGGCTTCAGGCAGAGACCAACACTTTCACAAGACTGGAAGTTGAAGTCACAGTGAAATTAATTCCTATAGGAGTGGTAGAGAAGGTATTTTCTCTGGTGTCAGTACTAGAAAGGGATGTTTTGTGATAAATAAGATCATACATTTACCGTGTGCTACATCTAGATGGTTATGTTTATTCTATTTTTTCTTCATTATTTTTGTGTAATAACCTTCTGTTTCATTGTTATATCCGAATGTGCAACATTGTATGCTCATGTTTCATTGAGAGACCATCTTGGCAAAACAAAATAAATGGCCTATCAAGTCAGATTTCAGTGTGGGATCTGACTTATCCAGTAATAACATTAACTGGGATCATAACAATTTTAATATTGGAAACAGAGATGAATGGGTCACTTTCAAGCTGACAAACTGTAACTGCTGTGGTACCAACTAATTAGGATCACTATCAAAAACTTGATGAAGAGACCAACTGTATTATAGATAAATTTGCTGATGATCCAATGGGAGGTAAGAAAAACAGTTGTGAGGATCATGTGAGAGGTCAGCAAAGCAACGTGCATAGATTAAGCAAGTGCCCAATAAAATTGGCTGATGGAATATAAAGTGGAAAAATGTGACATGGTTAACTGTGGGTGGGGGGAAAGAATAGATAAACAAATATTATTTAAACGCAGAGAGATGGCAGATTGTCGGGGTGTAGAGGGATCTGGATGTCTATGTACATGAAACACAAAAAGTCAACATGCAGGAACAGCAGGTAATTAAGAAGGCAATTGGAATATTGGCTTTTATTGCAAGGAGAATAGAGTATACAAATCACGAATTCTTGCTACAGCGGTATAGGACTATGCTAGGAGTCCTGCACATGGTTTTGTCTCCTTATTTAAAAAGGATACACTTGAAGTGGAAACAGATCAGAGAAAGTAAATGCAGGAAGAACGTTCTCATTGACGGGGGAGTCTAGAACCAGGAGTCACAGTCTGAGGATATTGGGCAGGCTATTTAGGTCCGAGATGAGGAGAAATATCTCAGCCAGTTGAGCCTGTGGAATTCTCTGCCACAGAAAGCAGTTGAGACCAAAACATTGAATGTTTTCAAGAAGGAATTTGACATGGCTCTTTGAACAAAAGGGTATGGGGAGAAAGCGGAACAGGGGACTAAGTTGGGTGATCAGACATGACCATATTGAATGGTTGCGCAGGCTTGAAGGGATGAATGGCCCACTCCTGCAGTTATTTTCTATGTTTCTAAGATTCACTAGGTTGACTCCTGTCATTAAAGTGTTGTCTTCTGAAGAGAGGTTGAGCAGGTTGGGCCTATACTCAATGGAGTTTAGAAGAATGAGAGTTGATCTTAATGTAAAACGTAACATTCTGAAGGGGTTTGGCAAGTTGGACACAGAATTTTTTTTCTCGGGGAGCCTACAATAGGACGCAGCTTCAAATAAGGGGCCTTCCATTTAAGACTGAGATGAGGAGGAATTTCTTCTCTAAGGGATCTTTAATCTTTGAAATTCTCTACTCCAGATAGTAGTAGGGGCTACAACAATGAATATATTCAAGAGTAAGTTTGATTGATAGCCATGGGTTATGGGGGACAGGCAGGTAAGTGGAGCTAAGACTATAACAGATCAGGGATAATCTTATTGAACAACAGGGCAGGCTTGAAGGGCCGAATGACCTTCTCTTACTGCTATCTTCGTTTTCTATTGTTTTTCTACATTTAGCTAGAACTTCTTTCCCTAGCCCATTAAACAAAGCTTCCCCAATACCACATCTGCGCCGCCCCCCCCCCC
>NC_063346.1:47671628-47714931 GCF_021869965.1 Rhincodon typus
TTCCTGCTCCTCTGATGCTGCTTGGCCTGCTGTGTTCATCCAGCTCTACACCTTGTTATCTTGGAAAATAGGCGACAGGTTTAGATAGAGGATCTGGATCGGCGCAGGCTTGGAGAGCTGAAGGGCCTGTTCCTGTGCTGTAATTTTCTTTGTTCTTTGTTCTTCTTTGACCCAATGACAGCCCAATAACAGTTCTCTCTCCTTGTCATCTGTTCTTCAAATCTGTGTCACTCCCCTCTCCACAAAGAACCAACCCTTGACCTGCAGCTTTACAAGTGCTGTCCCATCTCCAAACTCTTTCTTTCTCTCCAAAGTCTTTTGAGTATATTCTTACCTCACAAATTGACGCCTAGTTTTGCCAGGAAGGCCATGCTTGAATTCCTGAAATCAGGGTTCCACTCTTGCTGTGGTACAAAAATGGCTCCCCTCAATGTCACAAATGACATCCCCATGTGATGGTAATAAGGGGAAATTATTGTTCCTCCTATTTCTCAGCCGGCAGATTCCTGCACAGTTTCGCACCGCCTCCTGAGCTGAAAGGAACACCTAATTCCATTCTTACCTATCAAACTGGACTAAAGAATCACTTGAAGTGATATCTCTTCCTTCTCCTGCAATGTTACCCCTGATGATATTTAAAAATCTATCCTTGATCACACTTTTTTGTTTGGCAACAGCATCCAAAAACAGTTTTCCTCATGTTAGATAACAAGGTATAGAGCTGGATGAACACAGCAGGCCAAGCAGCATCAGAGGAGCAGGAAAGCTGACGTTTCGGGCCTAGACCCTTCTTCAGAAATGGGGGAGGAGAAGAGGGTTCTGAAATAAATAGGGAGAGGGGCGGGGCGGATAGAAGATGGATAGAGGAGAAGATAGGTGGAGAGGAGACAGACAGGTCAAAGAGGCGGGAATGGAGCCAGTAAAGGTGAGTGTAGGTGGGGAGTTAGGGAGGAGATAGGTCAGTCCAGGGAGGACAGACAGGTCAAGGGGGCGAGATGAGGTTAGTAGGTAGGAGATGGGGGTGGGGCTTGAGGTGGGAGGAGGGGATAGGTGGGAGGAAGGACAGGTTAGGGAGGCGGGTTGAGCTGGGCTGGTTTTGGGATGCGGTAGGAGGAGGGGAGATTTTGAAGCTTGTGAAATCCACATTGATACCATTGGGCTGCAGGGTTCCCAAGCAAAATATGAGGTGCTGTTCCTGCAACCTTTGGGTAGCATAGTTGTGGCACTGCAGGAGGCCCAGGATGGACATGTCATCCAAGGAGTGGGAGGGGGAGTTGAAATATTTCGCGACTGGGAGGTGCAGTTGTTTGTTGCGAACTGAGCGTAGGTGTTCCACAGAGTGTTCCTCATGTTAGTATTGGTAATGAACTGCCTATTGATTTATTATCATGTCTTATGTCACTCCAGTGATCTGTTAATTTACTTAAAATAATGGATTCAATTCTCTGTTAAAATAATAGACAAAGAAATTAACTGCAAATGTAACACCAACAGTAATTTCTTGGCTTGTTGGCTTTCCTGTTTTAAAGCAATCTATTCTTGGTTAAAGTTATTATGCCAAGTATTATACTTCCAATTTGCAATATGAATGTGATGTAAAGTTCAAAGTAATATAAGAAATTAAAAATTAGAGGGACAAAGTAATAATTTATCAAGCAAATGGCTATGAATTAAGTTATAAGTATTGCTATGCTTGGGATTTTTTTTTAAAAACTTAGCTGAGAGAGCAAATCTCACCCAAACTGAGAAATATTTTTGGCTCCATTTCCTTCCTTTGACAGTTTTTTTTTAACAATCATGTTCCCTTGTCCTGCTGAAAGCACTGAATAGGTTTCAAATTAGCTTCAACATCAGATGATACCACTGGCAACACTCAACAAGTTACCAATGTGAGGTTTGTCTACACCATAGTGTATTAATGGATGCTCTTTCTTCACATTTGAAGACTCAGCTGCACTTGGTGTTGGGTCCAGCTATTCAGTGAGTAACTGGTTAGAGTTTCCTTGCAGACAGAAGTAGATTTAAATACCTCCACTTACCACTCCAATCCAGGTCCAGACAAAGGGGAAACGGTCTATTTCCAGTTTTTCTGAACCTTGTTTCTTTCAGGACTGTGTCCTGGAAAACCTGCCTTTTACAAAATCATGTTCAGCAAGTTCCTTTCCATCACCCTCATCCACTGCTTTTTGTCATTTATATAAATGACTTGGCTGCGAATATAGGAGGTATGGTTAGTGAGTTTGCAGATGACACCAAAATTGGAGGTTTAATGGAACAGGTTACCTCAGAGTACAATGAAATCTTGATCAGATGGGCCGAGGAGAGGCAGATGGAGTTTAATTTAGAAAAATGTGAGGTACTGCATTTTGGAAAGGCAAATCAGGGCAGGACTTATACACTTAATGGTAAGGTCCTGGGGAGTGTTGCTGAACAAAGAGACCTTGGAGTGCAGATTCATAGTTCCTTGAAAGTAGAGTCGCAGGTAGATAGGATAGTGGAGAAGGTGTTTGGTTTGCTTGCCTTTATTGGTCAGTGCATTGAGTATAGGAGTTGGGAGGTCATGTTGCAGCTGTACAGAACATTGGTTAGGCCACTTTTGGAGTACTGCGTACAGTTCTGGTCTCCCTGCTATAGGAAGAATGTCTTTAAACTTGAAAGAGTTCAGAAAAGATTTACGAGGATGTTGCCAGGTTGGAGGGTTTGAGCTACAGGGAGAGGCTGAATAGGCTGGGGCTATTTTCCCTGGAGCGTTGGAGGTTGAGAGGTGATCTTATAAAGGTTTATAAAATCATGAGGAGCATGGATAAGGTAAATAGACAAGGTCTTTTCCCCAGGGTGGGAGAGTCCAAAACTGGAGGGCATAGGTTTAAGATGAGAGGGGAAACATAATAAAAGGGACCGAAGGGGCAACTTTTTCACACAGAGGGTGGTGCAAGTACGGAATGAGCTGCCAGAGGAAGTGGTGGAGGCTGGTACAATGACAACATTTAAAATGAATGGGTATATGAATAGGAAGGGTTTAGAAGGATATGGTCCAAATGCTGGCAAATGGGACTAGATTTATCTAGGATATCTGGTCGGCATGGATGAATTGGTCCGAAGGGTCTGTTTCTGTGCTGTACAACTCATTGACTCTGCATTAAACAGCAATTGTCATAAAGCAATGTTGCCTTAAGTTACAATAATGTTTCACTATATTACAACAGTGACAATTCAAAAGCAATTTGTGTGCCAAAAAAGGTTTTGGCAAACTATTGCAGCCCAACGGGAAAGATATCTGTTTCATTCATTTGGAAGTTAAGAATTGGATTTTTTTTCTACACACAGTATAGATAATATTAGCAAAACTTTAGAAAATCCAACTCAGAATGATGGCTCAGTGAAAATATTGAAGGAAAAGCAGTTCTGCCGCATTATCAGCTTGCAAGAGGTCCCTGCAAAATAATCTGTTATTGTTAATTATCATTTATAAGGAAAATAATTTGAAAGCACTTATACAGCTATTTTTCTTTACTGGGTTGATTTACTAGAAATTCAAATAAATTAAATGTTGATTTTGTAACTCACTTGTCTCTCCAATAATGGTAACCATGGTGACCTACAATGTCTTCTACGGCTGCCAGAATATGGTCGAAAGCCTTTGAATATAAGAAACAAAAAGTGGTGTCAGAAGCCTATGAATTGGCTTGCTATCGATGAATATCTCCTGAGCTGACTGACCAAAGTACGAATTATTGTGGAAGCAGAATATGGCTGCTACACCCAGTGCAATCATCTTACCTCCAAATAATCTTTTTGTAAACTCACTGTAAACAAATGTAAACACAGTAACATCGAAGAAACCTGGGATACTAAGACAATTTTGTTTAACAATAGTGATGGAGAAGGCTTTGCCTATCATGTGGATTAACTACAAAAACAGAAAAGCCTATTTTGTGGAATTCAATTAATGCCCACTGTGTGCAGGTAAATAACTGCTTAGATTCATTTATCTGGACTTTTCCAAAGTGTAGATGTTCAGGGTTCTGCAGCTGGTCACAGGAACTGTTTGCCTTACCGCTTCCAATAGTTTTTGTACATATACAATCCCACAACTGACTTGGATTCCCAAAACAGTTTCTACTTGTCACCGAGCTGAAAATTCAGTTGGCTTCCCTCTCTCCACACCTCTAACCTAACCTAAGGAGTGTTTCCAGTATGTTCAGATTTTCAACAATATTTGACATTTTGTCCCCTTGTCCTATACTTTGCTTGCAACAGTTCTCTACACCTTACATCATCCTATATAATTCTATATGGTTCCTCTCTGGTCACCTGCTTACAAGGTTGAATAGCCCAGCTATCCCCATCAAAAACAGGAATTGCTGGAGAAACTCAGAAGGTGTAGCAGCATCTGCAGAGAGAAAGCAGAGTTAACATTTCAAGTCCAATGACCCTGCCAGAATGTCACCAGATCAGCTGAGTTTCTTCAGCAATTTTTAATTTTTTGCAGATTTCCGGCATAAGCAGTTTTTTGCTTTTAGTCCAGACATCTCCATGCCTTCCTCATAATGCAACCTCTGATGCTAGAGATCAGATTTAGGGCCTGTCCCTCCTTTATACTGCAGGTATTAATGGTAATGCAATAGCCTAGAGATTTGCCAATTTGTTAAACTAGAGCAATAGTTATTCAATTGAACCAAATGCATAAGATCCTTCAAAAATCATCCACTCGTGTCCATTCCATGATAAACATCTAATTCATTTATTGACAATGAGCACAGTTACAAGAGGGGACAAGAAGGATGACATTATTTAGAGTTATCCTCTGGGTGGGTCGGCTGTGTTTGTGCCCTGACAAACTGAAAATGGTTAATTCAGCAGATTATCAGTAACATCTCTGGTTGAAATTTTATGCATCAGTGGGGACAGGATGGGAGATGGGCCTGGAATTCCCATTTCTGACAAGCATGTTGGTCTACCAACACAGTCCCACCTCCGAGCCATGTTCGAACAGGCCAGGCCCAGGCTGGAACAGCTAGCTGCCTGTAGCAGTGGATAACTACATCAGGTCATTAAGGGACCAAATAGGGCCACCCATCCTGACGCAAATGGAATATTTCACAGCGATACTTCCCAATATACATACTGGAAATATTGAAAAGGCACATTGAGGTGGCCTCTCTCTCCTTTACCTGTTTCAGCAGGCTCCTGCCCTCTCAGAGCTGGATGACCCCATATTGACTGTTCCACCTCTGAAGCCCACTCACCATTGTTAACTGGGTGGGGAGTGTGCTTTACATCTTACTGTGTGTTTCAGAATCTTTAAATTTGTGATTGATGTAAATAGCTTGGTGTATTTATCTTCTGCATAATAAACCTCTGTTTTATTGTTAAAACCAAACTGGTGTTTCAGTGAAAGACTACCTCATGAATATAAAAGAAAACAATGATCTATCAAGCCAGATTTTGGCCTGGGGTCTGACTTGTCGAATAATAATGCCAGCCGGGATAATAATACAACCCAAATCCTGTCCACATATGCCAACATGAATGTACCAGATGGTAGCTTGAAATTCAGTAATTATTAAAGCATCCTCTTGTTACAATAGAGGAAAAGACAGTACCTTTAAATTAATGGACAGAAAATTGAATTCGCACCAACAAAATTCTACGGTTCTGGAAAGAAAAAAGACCAGATCCTGTATACTTACACGTTCATGCAACTCTTCATTAAGTGTTGGCTTGTGATGATCACTTCGCTTTACCTTCAAGAATTTAACAAGCGGTTTAATGGTCAAACCCTGGAAAAGAAAATATATAAGAAAGAATTGAATGGATGAGTTTGGATATCTCCAATATTGATAAAAAGAATAATAAAAGGGGTGAAATTGGTCATGTGTAGAAGTGATAGTGAATCTGCGGCCCATTTCACACCCACATGACCTACGTTCCTTTTGACTACACATTCACTATTAACTGTTCACAGAATCATACAGTACGGAACAGGCCCTTTGGCCCATTGAGTCTGTACTGCCAAAACTACACTAAATCTACACTAGTTCCACTTTCCAGCACTTGGCCCATTGCCTTGAACGTTACGAATTTCATGTGCTCATCCAAGTATTTTTTTAAGGTTTTGAGAACTACCTTCATTCTGGAGCCCCTATCACCCTGTGGGTGAAATTATATTTCCTTAATTCCCCTCTAAACTTCCTGCCCTTAACATTAAAAATTTCTTAGGGACTTAGGGGAATAACTGTTTTCTATCTGCCCTGTCCATGTCCTTCATAATCTTACATACCTCCATCATTTCCCCTCTTAGACTTCTCTGCTCTAAAGAAAACAATCTGAGCTTATTCAGTCTCTCTTCATAGAGAAGCTGCTTCAACCCAGGCCACATCCTGGTGAATCTCCCTCCAGTGCAATCACATTCTTCCACAAGCACAGTGACCAGAGCTATAAACAGCTCTCCAGCTATGGCCTAACCAAAGTTCTGTACAAGAACACACAAGAACTAGGAGCAGGAGTAGGCCGTCTGGCCCTTCGAGCCTGCTCCGCCATTCAATAAGATCATGGCTGATCCTTTCGTGGACTCAGATCCACTTACCCGCGTTCTCACCGTATCCCTTAATTCCTTTATTGTTCAAAAAAAATCTACCTTTTTTTTAGAAAGCATTTACTGAAGTAGCGTCAACTACTTCACTGGGCAAGGAATTCCATAGATTAACAACCCTCTGGGTAAAGAAATTCCTTCTCAGTTCAGTCCTAAATCTGCTCCCTCTAATCTTGAGGCTATGCCCTCTTGTCCTAGCTTCACCTGCTAGTGGAAACATCCGCTCTACTTCTATCTTATCTATTCCCCTCATAATTTTATATGTTTCTATAAGATCCCCCCTCAAGTCCAACATTACCTCCCTGCTCTTATAATCTATGCCTCAACGAATAAAGGAGTATCTCATATGCATTAATTATGATCTTAACCTGCCCTGTTGCCTTCAGGAATCTGTGGACAAGCACCCCAAGATCCGCCTGTTCCTCTGAGCTTCCTACTGTCCTGCCATTCAGTGAGTGTTTTATGTAACCACTGTTACAAAGGTACTTCTATGGTCAATATGTTTTAGGACTCATATTAAAGTGTTTATAAAATTGTTTGAGAATCTGTGAAGATGATTAGAGTTAGTTTTTCCTAATAAAGGTCAGTTTGGACCTTTCTTCAAAACTCTTATTGGAAGAGACTATATAGTTTAGTAAACAGCTGCAGCTTTATAGTCCGTGGAACTGTTTGAGCTTGTTTACATGGAAGTCACACATCTGGGTTTATGGCTGTCAGGAGCTTTGAGATTTTTTTTGGATATTGTTTGTAAATGTCAGTTGGGATGTAGCATGCTCAGAAAGAAGTCACCCATCTTTTTCCATCCTTTCCCATCTTTTTGGAAAAATAAAACTTCTACTTTAGTCTAGTCTACTGTGAGCACTGGAAAACTGATAGAGCAATTTGCCTAAGAAGCTTGTGGAGGACTTCCTCTCCACATCTCCTGAATTAACTGCTTCTGAACGATTGCACTGATAACTATAAGCACCTAGTAGCACTCACTTACATGTACCAGGCCACCAAATCAAAAGCTATCAGAACATTTCAAATCTTTTTCCTATTGATTTGAGATTAACAATCATTTAGTTGTAGACTTTATTTTTTAATTGATCTCTGCAGAGGAAATTTCTTTATTTTCTTTCTTCTTTAATTGGGGTGTGTGTGTTTGCATTGTGGCTAAGTGAAATAAATCAATAATTTTGTTGTATATTAATGGAACTTAGTTGGTGGACTTTTGTGTATTTTGAAACTGATATAGATAAATTAGATAACTTGCAGAAAACATTTAAATATATATTTTAAACAGTGGAACTAAGGAAAGATAGTCCAACCTCAGTCATAACACCACCTCAAACTAAATTCACCTTCTCCAGTTTTTAATGGTAAGTTACTATACATGATTGAGCCATTTGTTCACATGGTGTATGTGTCATATTTACGTTGTTTGCAGTAATTCAGAACAAAAGAGGATATAAACAAAAGAAAGGATTGAGTGATTCGATATCTTTGAGCTACTCAACAAGAGCATGGCTGATCTTTTACCACAGCTTCACCTTCCCACACTGTTCCCATATCTCTTATTTCTGTTCTGTTTGGTTTGAATTTATTGAACTGAGATATTCGGAGTGGTTCAATAGAAAACAAAGGAAACTTATCAGACCTGAATTTGGATTTGATGATGTGAATCCGGGGATGTTACAACAATTAGTGGGAATAGTGTGGGAAGGTGAAGCTGTCATAAAAGATCAGCCATAATCTTGTTGAGTAGTTCAAAGGTACCACAAGGCTCAATCCTTTCTTATGATTGTATTCTCTTTTGTTCTGAATTATTGTAGGCAAAATAAATATGATATACACACACCATGTGAACAAATGGCTCAATCATGTACAGTAACCTAACATTAAAAACTGGGTGGGGGGTGCGGTGAACTTAGTTTGAGGTGGTGCAATGACTGAGGTTGGACTGTCTTTCATTAGTTCCACTACTGCACTGTATTTAAATATATTTAATATAATATTATATATAATATATAATATTATTAATAATATACATATTATTAATATATATTTAAATGTTTTCAGCAAGTTATCTAATTAGTCAGTCAAAGTACATAAAAATTCATCAACCAGGTTCAATTAATGTACGACAAAATTATTGACTTTTTTTTGCTCAGCAAAGATGCAAACACACACACACCAACCGAAGTAAAGAAACTTTTCTTTTGAATCCATACGGTGAAGTGACTTGTTATGTAAGAAGTGGGTTCTACACTAATTGACTGAATGCGATTAATGTACAGAAGAATTAACCGCTGTGCTCCTGTTACATTCAGAATCAAATTGTTAATGGTCAGAAATGTTTTAGTTGCACTGGAAATACTCAATTTATGTTACCACCTACAACATAATCGAGACTTAACAATCCAGAAGAACACAGCAAAATTCTTACCAACATTTCCAGCATCTGCAGTTCTTCCAATTTTTATTTAAGATTCCAACCAACATTTGATCACATAGAAAACAGTTCCCTGTTAATTCTAACCTTGCTAATTGAGAATATTTCTAGTGTCACCAGGGAGATGTCAAATTCCACCTGCTGTTTACTAATGCTACAAAATTACATGCTTCTGATAAAGACCTCTGAACAATTGAAATTATGGTTTTAAAGTTAGTATTTTATTGTTTCAGGGAATGCAGAAGTAACTTCTCTATTCAGAGATTGGTGAGAATGTGGAAAACATTGCCACATGCAATAATTGAAGAGCCACGTGAAATCATTACAGTGAGTAGCATAGATGTATTGAAGGGGAAGCTGGATAAGCACATGGAGAAAAACGAATAGAAAGCTATGCTAATAGAGCTAGGTAGCATAAGCTGAAAGGAGGGTTATACAAAGATAAACGCCTGCTTTATGTGCTGTAAATTCCATACTGTAGTTATGCTCCAGCTGGGGTGACACTCCTAAGAGATGTGAAATTTATTCCTGGAACCAGTCTCACAGAAATCCAAAGTGAACCTGCTCTGGCTGTATCATATTGCATGCCTTAAGTTGTTACTAAGCCAAAACTGGGTTAAAATCATGTAAAACATGCAGTTTCACTGCTGTAAAAACAACTTTAATTTTTGAAGAGCTGAGATCCTTTGCTCAATTTTGGGGTGAAGTAAAGTAAATACTCTGATTAACTCATAACACATGTGCTTCAAATTAACATCATTAAGTCAAAAAAGAGTTAAATTGATTGCTAAAAGAGTAAGTGTCGTATTGAAATCAAAGAGGTTGCTGTTTTAACCATTGGTCTGTGTTGAAGTGGATTATGCTCACCTGGAAGGAGATAGTATTATTGGTCCCAGATGCAGGAGATTTTTAGGGGACAAAATACATAAAGTAGGATATTAGGTTTTTCTTAACTTAGCTAGGCCCTGTGAAATGCTGCACTTCTGGAAATTATAATTGGGATTGGGACAGGCTTGGCTGTGATGCCTTCTATTGCTGAACAGTCATTATTTTGCATTAAAGTTCTGTGGATGACCTTTTAAGTAGATTACTGCAGGCTTTCTGTAGCTGTGCAACCATACCCCTGTATGGACTGGGAATATAAAACAGGAGGAAAAGGAGAAAAATGCACCAGATCCAGAATCTCCTTTATGCTCAGTGCATGTACAGAGCAACTATTTTAATTTTGACTGATCATTGAATCATTCAGTGACTCACTTGTGTATCTGCAACGTGACAGGGCCTTCAAACAAGAACTACAACAGACATGAGACATCGGCTTTATGCTGTGTCTCTACATAAAGCTCTGTCACTTAAGTAATGCTTTTCGCTGCGTGCAGCAAACTTCACTTTCAACAAAGGTTAGTCCTGCATATGGTTAACAGGACAATAAAGTCATGAACAGCTGCTTGCTTATCTGCCCTTTCCATCATCTAATTAATGCATTTAGCTTGCGGAGCTAATTACAATATATGAGCAGGCTATTTTTATTTGTTTATATGGAGACTCACAATTGTGGAAGGAACAAGCTCTATAAATGTCTTAGTTCAATAATGAAAATTAGAAAAAGAAAACACAATGCGGCAAAAATGTATCAATGAGCTGAAGGCTGAAGCCAATCACATTGTTAATATATTCAATACTTACTGCATCACCATGAGCTCAAACTCATTATTGTACACCTTTTGAGGCTGGATGTGGCCTTGTTCCTTGGAATATTAAAACCCAGGCTAATTATTCTGAAGTGCTGTTCATCAGCGCCATCACTGAAACATGAAGTACTCCTTCACCAATAAATTGATGAAGAATGGCATCCAGTCAACTAGTCCACCACATTAATCTATTGGGTGGACAGGTCTACCTTCTGATATTTTTCTATGGCTTCACTTGATGTGAATCCTTCAGTGATCTCCAGCAACACTTAATCTGGGTAACTGTGTCCTCTTTCTCACTCCTCACCTGGAGGCAATTCCCATCCCTCTGGCCTCTTCATTCTGCCCCACCCATTGAATGACTCATAGCCACCGCCATCTCCATTGAGGCATTTTAACCTCCATCTCTCCCAATCCCTGTTCTCCATGCCCATTCTCACATACAGTTGTCAGTCTTGCTGAAATCTTTTGAGTCAGATTTAATTCCTTCAACAGAGGCACTTTTTTTTTTTTAAAACTCTTGTCCCCAGCCAAGCCAGTATTCAGCCATGCATTTATTCATTACTCCACCCTACATTCCTTCTATCCATCACCCCTCCTTAAATCTTATTCACAATGAGGTCATTGGGAATTACATCAACCAAAACAGCTGAAACTAATAGCCATATCATCTGCTTTGCCCCATGTCCTCAAACTGAATGCTTGGCTGAGCTCCAAGTACGACTAGCCCACTTAGGTCCACTGGCAATTTGACATAGCTTACAGAGGAGAGGGATAACTTTGATTTATTGATTCTTTATTACCTTGTAATATGTGCATTTTGCTATCCTGCTTCCACCTATCCCAATTCAGGACAGGTATCATTTTGGTAAATCTGTGTTGCGCTTAATCAGCTAACTTCAAGTTAACTGAGAATACTGAGAAGCCATAGTTGAAGACAAACTGTGCAAATTAATCTCATACATTCACTCTATTATTAAAATGATAGAAAATACTAGAAGTCTCATATCTATATCTCTCTGAATATATCTATATATGGTACATCTAGAAATTGAAACTGTACCAAAGAGTAGTCAGCATGGATTTCAAAATGGAAGATCATCCTTGACCAACCTTATTGAATTATTTGACAAAGTAATAGAAAGAGCAGATAAGGATGATAAAGTAAATGTAACATATTTAGATTTCCAAAAGACATTCAGTAAGGCAGATCAGGAGCAACTTGTTACTCAGGTTAGAATATATGTTGATGAGGAAAAGTTACAGAATGGATAGTAAACTGACTACAAAACACAGAACAGACAGTACAGCTTAGAGATGATTACCCAAGCCAAGCTGGCAAAAAATGAGAAGTGATGTTCCGCAAAAATGATGCTGGTATCACGTTACAGAAACAAGTTGAACTGAGAAATCAGAAACAAAATTTCATAATCTGCAGATGATATCAAAACAAAGGCTGTGACAAGTAAAGGACTGCTAGAAAAAGCAGGAATATGTGAATGAACGTGTAGAGTGGCTGTGTGATTGACAAGTGCATTCCAATACGGATAATTTTGATAGGAAGAATAAAGGGGACATATGCCGATTGGAAAATAAGAATGGAAAAGTAGATGGATCTGAGGGTACAGTTACATCTAAAGATACATATACATAAATCACTAAAGTGGGCAAGTATAGATTGATAAGGTCAAGAAATAATGAGGTGTTATTTCCAGAAAATTTAATTAAAGTTGTTGTGAACCTAGGCTAGAACACATGGAATAATGTATAAATAGTTTTGCTCTATATTATGAAAGATATATAGAAACAATATAGAAGTGCAAAAAAGATTTAGAGACAGAATTGAAGGGTTATACCGAAAAGGAAAGATCAAAGATGAATGGTTTAGAGAGGATTTTAAGATTTATGAAAGATATGCTAACAGTAGAAAAGATGTCTTGACATGTGAAAGACCATAAACATAAAGCTGTCACTAATGAGTTTTGAAAAGAAATTTCTTTTAATCTAGAGAGTAACTAGATTGGGGAACCCAACATGAGGACTAAGTAAAAATTAGAAGAACTGTGGATGCTGTAAAAACAAAAACAGAATTTTTGGAAAAGCACAGCAGGTCTGGCAGCATCTGTGGACAGAAATCAGAGTTAACATTTTGGGTTGACTGCCCCTTCCTTGAACTGATGGTAGCGAGGAAAATGTTGGTTTATATGCAGGTGATAATATCGGGGGGGGGGGGGGGGGGATAAGGAATAAACGATAGGTGAGGATAAAGCCCAAAGAGAGAAGAGAACCGACAAAGGAGTGGATAACGATCTGGCTAGGAGGGTGAATAGCTGTTAATGGAGACTGTTAGTGACTAACAATGGGTTGTGTGTCATGGCAGACTGTGATAACAAGGCCTGGTGTGTGGGGGTTGGGGTAACGACATGCGAGAGCTCAAGCCCTAAAGTTATTGTACTGGATATTGAGTCCGGAAGGCTGCAGGGTCCCCAAGCAGAAAATGAGGTGCTGTTCTTACAGCTTGTGCTGAGCTTTGCTGGAGCCCTGCAGCGAGTCAGTGGGTTTACAGTGGACATTGGTGGCTAGTCTATCCCCAGGAATTAAAACAGAGATGTTGAGGAAGGGAAGGGAGAAGGCAGAGGTGGACCAGGTGAAGGTGAGAGTGGAGTGAAAATTGAAAGTGAAACTGATAAACTTTCCCAATTCCAGATGAGAGAGGGATGCAGCACCAATGTTATCATCAATATATTGGAGAAAGAGTTGTAGGTGGTGGCCGGAATAGGACTGGAACAAGAAATGTTCCATGTATCCCACGAAGAGACAGGCATAATTAGGGCCCAGGTGGGTACCCATGGCCCAGCACTCTGGCCTGAAGAAAATGAGAGGAGTTAAAAGAGAAGTTGTTCAGGGTGAGGATGAGCTCAGCCATGCAGAGGAGGGTGGTGGTGGGTGGGGACGGTTCAGGTCTTTGTTCCAGGAAGACGTGGAGAGCCCTGACAGCATCTTGATGGGGGATGGATGTGTAACAGGATTGCTTGCCCATTGGAAAGAGGAGGCGGCTGGAGCCCACAAACAGGAAATTCTGACACTGGTGTAAGGTGTCAGAGGAATCAGTGGGCAGGGACTGGACTGGGGGCAAAAGACTGTGTCAAGGTAGCAAGAGATGAATCTGTGGGGAAGGAGCAGACAGAAACAATGGGTCTGCCCTGGCAGTCCTGTTTGTGGATTTTCGGAAGGAGGTAGAAGCGAGCTGTGCAGGGTTGGGCTAATACTATCAGCTTGAAGGCCGTGAGGGTGGGGAGGAGATCACCAGATGAAATGAGGTTAGTGACCATAGTTGACACTGGCCTGATGTTCCATCGTGGGGTCATGGTTTGGGGGAGATAATGAGGTATTTGAGAGCTGGCGCTCAGCCTCTGCAATGTAGAGGTCAGTCTGCCAGACAACAACAGCACCACCCTTATCAGCGGGCTTAATCACAAAGTCAGGGTTGGATCTGAGAGCATGGAGTGCAGTCAGTTCATGGGAGGATAGATTGGAGTGGGTAAGTGGGGCAGAGAAATTGAGGCGATCAATGTCACATTGACAGTTTTTGATGAACAGATGAAGTGCAGATAAATGGCCGGAGGGAGGGTGTTGGAGATAGGCGAAGGGGGTCTGTGGAATGGAGAGAGGACCATAGTCCAAAGAAATGGGCATGGAGGCAAAGGTAATGGAAAAACAGTTCAACCTCTTGTCATGCCCGAGATTCATTGTGGTGGGGACACAGAGGGATAAAACTGAGACCTTTGCTGAATACAGAACGTTCAGCATCGGAGAGTGGAAGGTCAGGAGGGCTAGTTAGATTAATGTAAGAATTAATTAGATAAACATGGGAGGAAAGCAGTAGAGGGATATGTTGCTGGCATTTGACCAGGTAGGATGAGAGGAGGCTTATGTAGAGTATAAATAGCGGCATGGAACAGTTGGGCTGAATGGCCTAATTCTGTGCTATACAGTGGGCTGAATTTTTCCGTTTTCAGGTAAGGTGTTTTCTCGAATGACATGCATAGTGTCTAGTCTGCCATGCCTCATGGCAATTTTGTCAAGCCTCCTTCCACTCTTCACCTCACAATTTGTGCATCTGGACTCTCAGGTACCTGCCTTGTGTGACTGCATGGCAGGAAAGGTGGAAGTGCTTGCCACTGCTAGGACTTACCTCAGGCCTTCACGCCACTGTCACCATGCTTAAGGCCAAGCTGCACCCCATCTTACATGCTGCAAGCAAGAACTGCCCTTTGTACAACATTGATGAAGTGTGATTTGGTGCCAAATGGGTGACATTACTGAGTCAGTGGTTGCACAATTAATGCGATTGACCGTAGTAGGTCTTCAAAACAACATTACACTGCCTTTGAAGAGGAAAAACAGCAATTTACTCTGCCTACTCCAGTTGCAGTTGTGGTCATTTTGTGTCATTATTGTGCTGTTGACTGTGGATTGAAGTTGGCAAGGTCTTAACGTTGTGTCCTTGTGAGTGGCTTGTAGGGTTCACCCCAGACACAGGATGATCTGCCATCCTTCATGTTCTCTTTTGTGTTGTTGTCTCTAATGACCTTTCAACACCCTCACCATTGCTATTTAGCCCCTTTATATAACTGCTAAGGCCCTTAATTTACTGCCACAGCCCAAGCATTTGTGAGTTGCCATGCCCTTGTTGGTTCATGTAGATGTCACAGTAACTGTGACTGGCCACAAAAACTGTGAGCAAGAAGATTTCCATTACCTTTCCAGCAAACAGTTAAAATTACAAATTATAATCAATCTCCAAAAATTCATTCTGCTTTCCTTATTATATCTTTCATGGATTATGGTTTAAAACTTTAAAAAGCAACATAACATCAGCTTGGTAACACAAAAGAAAGGCCAAAACAGCAAGTATTCTTTCAGGGTAAAAGAAAAGTATCGATCCTGATCAAATAATGCATTTCAATACAAACATAAAAATGTTGCAGGCAAACTGAAGGACTGGGGGCAGTGTCACTGATGATCATGAAACATATGCAGACACACTTACCTGAACTATCACGGTGAAAAATATAACAGTGATTGTCGTTGCAACAAAGTAGTCTTTTGCCTTGACAGTCTGATCATTGAGAAGGATCACCAGGGCAAACGCTACTGCACCTCGCAAGCCACCATATGTCATAACCACCTGGTCAATTCTGTCCAATGGGACCAGCCGGAAATGATTCAATATCCAACTCTGCAGAATTACCCCTGGGAGTAGAAGATACTAATTAATTTATTTAATGGAGAACATGAGTAATTCTTTGAGAGATGACAAGATTCTTACACGTAGCTATAAAGAAGACTTCTACATCAACGGAGTTAGGTATTTTAAAGGTCAGCAGTATGGAATTTTGAGAACTTACATGTTTGACCCAGAACATAGTTTAATTGCTATTATTTTACTGATGTAAAGTCAGATTCAATTCACAAAAGATTACTTCCAGAATCTACAAGCCATCCAGAATACTGATTTGAACTTTATTAATTGGGATCTAAATAAAACAGCTATCTATAAATGTCTATTTTCAAACACCACATCAGAATTGCTGAATAGAAACTATTAAGCAGTTTTACCATTGAACAATGCTCTGTACATTAGAGCATCTACCCCTTTTATATTCTAGGCTTCCGACAATAAGGGCCAACACACTGTTAACCTGTTTGGTTACTTTTTGCACTGATGTACAAGCTTTTATTATTTGTGTGCATCAATTTCCATTTCCTTTTAACTCCTCCACATTACCTCATCTCTCATCATTAAGAAAATATTCTGACTGATCTATCTTGAATTTAAAATGGATGACCTCACATTGAACCCTATCTGTTCCAGTTTTGCCAGCTCACCAACACAGCCAGCTCTTTTCAAAACAGCTAGCATTGTATTCACTGCTGGCATATTAATCCTTGCAGACTCAGGACACATACCTGGTCCTGATCTCTAACATCTCAAAGATCAGGCTGTCCATTCCTTACCCCTGGCTCACTGTTTCTCCCCAACCGCACACTTTGCCTAAGTTCTCTCCCACCATCCTGCCCTATCTCTCCCCCAGCCCCATCCGCTTCCCCATGTAAAGAGGTGCAGGGTCTGGAACCGCGTATGCAAATGTTTCCGAAGGTGCGCACATGCGTAGCTCCTAGTTGTTCCAATATCAGCAGCCACTGCCTTTTTATTCATTCATGGCAATGTAGACATTGCTGGCTAGACCAGCAGGTATCAAATTGCCCTCAAGAAGATGGTGGTGAGCTGTTTAATATATTGACCACTCACTGGTGGGATACAACTTTACTTAGCCTCGTGTTTCGGGTCTCAAGTAAATCATCTGCAGGGAAAATAATAGGGATGTAGGGAAACTAAATGCAAATAACTCTCTCACATCTTCTCACTATTGGTCTGCATTGGCTATCTGAGAGATTTAATGGAGCAGGACTGGAGGGAAGGGAAAAAATGAAACGAGCACTTACCTATTGCTCTGAAGACAAATATGAACAGAAGTGTGAACAGCACTAAACCTGTGTCCCAGGTCCATTTGGAGGTGTCAACGGCAGAGATTCCCAACAGCATGAAGATGATTGTTTCTGAACTGCTGGCTAAAGTCTTCATCGTGTACTTCACAGTTGTGCGAGATTTCTGTGAAATGTTAGCTTCCACATACTTTTTGCAACACAGACCACAGAAGGTAACACTGGATGTGGAGACAAAACTTTGCTTAGCAATTGTACATAGACAATCTGAACTTATATCATACTGAATCCTATTCCTTTCTTGGAAGTATTTTGGTTCGCATTTATACGAAATTTAATTAACTTCAAGTACAAAGAAGACACAGATAGGTACAACTGCAAGAAGCCATTTGTTTCACTCATCCAATGCAGCAACTAACCGTTCTTGAATGATCTCGACTTCTAGCTACAATATCCCACCCTGAAGACCATTCCTGGATCAAGCACACTTTCTGTGACAAAATACTCCCTTATGTTAACCCTGTTTTGATTTACAATGAGATCCCATGTGCCTCAGACGTGGTTTCATTTGAAATAGTACTCGGGGCTACCTTTTCAGCTGCATGTGAGATCAGAGATCCTTTATTAATTTCTGTCTTGTTTACCTCCGTTCAGGAACGAAAGGTCTATGGATCTTTAATTTTTCTCAGAACTCAATCCTCTAATGTAAGAGATTGCTCAACATTGTGCTGTCACACTTTAAACTCCACTGACCTGGCAATATAGTTCAATATTCAACTTCTGTGGTTATTTCTACTAGACAGTGACTGAGTATGATCAGTGTGGAGTGTTCTGACACTCCAAGATCATCTTCAGCCATCTCCAAAGCTAGCTCAACATCACATATTTAAGTCCCCAATTATTTTCCTAGCACACATCAGCTAGTTTAATTACAGGAATGTAGGAACAGCAGTAGGATATTTATTTGTCTGAAGTCAAATAGATCATGATTAATATGCATTTCAGTTCTATTTACTAGCTATAGCTCCACATTCATTGATATCTGACAAAAATCTATCATCACAGTCTTGAAAGCTCCAAACGTCCCACCATCTGCCACTGTTTGGGACAGTTAACTTCAGATTTCTACTGCAGTAAAATCTTGCATTATATTCAGTGTTTCAAGATGGCACCAGAAAACACTTTTCACTGTATTTTTATAGAAATGAGACAATAAATCTAAATCTAAAAAATCTAACCCTACAAAGGAAAAAGTGCAATGGACTAAGTCGACTTTGCCCAAAATTCTCTTTTCTGATTTTTGTTTTCCTTTATTATATTATCATGGAATGAGTCTTATTCTGAACATTTTATCTCTTTATTTTTCTAATTTTTTACCATGATTTTGTACTTTTGAAAGTCTGTAATGCTGGACATTTTATTTCTTTATTTTTCTAATTTTTTTTCCTAAGAATTTGAACTCAAGAATCTGTACCTAGGTACCTTTGTATCTAAGATGGTGCTGTAAGTAGTGACTTGTAAACTTTTCACTGTGCTCACGTGAGTACATGTGACAATTCAGCTAATCCTAATTCTAATTCTAGCTCTAGTTTTAAGGTTATGCACCCTCATTTGTGATTCCCTGATCAAATAAAATAGTTTTTCTGTCTCTACCTTCGTGAACATTTTCAAAATGTTAACACCTCAATCAGACCATCCTTCAATCTCCGATCATCCACTGAGTACAAGCCAAGTTCATCTAAACTCTCTTCATGATCTAAGGTGCCTTGGTCTACAGTTGGATCAATATATCCTTTCTGAGGCACAGTGCGAATAACAGAAACATAGATTGGAGTCTGCCTACAGTTCTAAACAACTGAAATATATTTGCCTCCCTTTATCAACCAGCTCCTTAAGATTGAGGTCATTATGTCATCAGCCCTTTTGCACCACCTTTAAATAATTTGTGTGCATAGGTTCCCAAATCTCTTTGCCCCTTCATTGTTTCTATTTTAGAAAACAAAACTGCAATTGATCTTTTGTAGGTTCAAAGTAATCTCACTCAAGTCTGTTTTTTAAAAAAAATGGCAAAAAGCTTAAATGGGGAATGCAGATCCCAAACAGATTGCAGCATTGACAGTGGATTGTGAAGATGTCATTCAAGTATTTAAAAAATGCATTTTCAGCCATATTTTGTTTATGGCCCAGGGCTAGTCACTGCTGGTTGCTTTGCTCATGCTGAGTTAGACTGCTTGCTACAACAGCCACTAGTTCCCTTAGTCACATCATCACCAAATAGGAATCAATAGTGGTCAGAACATTGAGGAACTCTCCGGTTCATCATTGTTGGATAGCATAATCTGTCATGACTAAACACAAATAATTGGGGGTTCAATTCACTTACGCCAAGATAGAGGAGAGAGAGACCATTTCGGCTGTGAGATGGGCCAGGTAAACAATCAGGAAGACGAAGAGTGGCTCAATAATGCGGACTCGCTTGGTGAAGCGGCTGATGAGGGCCAGCACAAAGGCAAAAACAATTCCTACAGCAGTCCCACCCAAACTCACCACAAAGATTGAACCTAGAAAACAAACAGACATTTAGCCCCTGCTGCACTCTGGCAAGGTTCCAGGTTTGTGCATTCATTTCCTTCGATGGGAAATTACCTCTCTCACGTTCTAAGTCTTTTTTGGGTAACAATCATGCTAAAGTGGCAAAACATTTTTTTTCCCCCAATATAATATTCTGCAGTGGTTTTGTCTCTTTTTTATTTGGATGATGTCCAGAATCTCTGTGCTGATGTGCACAAAAAGGTTTTATTTTGATGTTCGAGTGATTCTGTCACCCATTGGATTCACGACAATTATCTTCCAACAGAAATGAAAGTGGTCATCAGGGGCAGACTCCACTCACCTCTACAAATAGCCTTGATCATCTGGTTTCAGATGCATTTTGGAAATCAAGTTTTGAATGTTAGAAGTGAGTGCCTAATACCGATACTGATCATTACATCTCAATTCCACTATAATTCTGATCAAGTGATATGAATTGAACTTCACTAATGTCCCCATTTCTTAACAGGGATAACCCTTTCAGCCAGTGACTGGTTTCACTACAAATCAAATGATAGACAACCAGACCAGGTCTGTGAACTGGGGCTTTTATGAAGTATATGAGACAGGTGCAGTAATGATACACAATTTGATCTTCCTGCCACCCATCCCTACCTGCCTTCAGTTCCGTGCCTTCTCCCAGATGAAACTGAACTTTGATTGGGTGAATGAGCATTGGAGTGGACCGACTCAGCTAACTGTTTCATTCATACGAGGCAAGGAGATTGATTGAATTTTCTTACCTACACCCTTGACGTAATCTAAAGCATGTATATTTTCTGAGCCAATTGTCGCAAAAGAGTTAAACACTTTATACAGCACCTGCATAAAAGAAAAAATGATTCATTCAACATCAGATTCTTCTGCTATATTTGCAGTGAATAGGCAAAATTTGTTTTTTTTGCTGTCCATTTCCCCTAGATGAGGCTGCCTATAAGGTGAGGAAAATTGAAATTTTCCTCTTTAATTTGAATATTCATTCAATCAAACACCCACCAAATTAAGGAAACATCTTGCATGGATTTCTGCATGCTGATGTTAAACTATTCTCTAAAATAAAATCTGAATCTTTAGTTCATTTAGAAAGGGATAGCACATTATGTATATCATAGACTGACAAACTTCTTTCATTTAGCAAATCTTTACTAACATTTAACAAAAAAATAATCCCCAACTCAGAAAAGCATCCCATACTGTACCGGGTATTTCCAAATCCCACACAATGCCTTGAGAGTGACATTGCTGATTCAGTGCTGAATTATAGGCAGCATTATGCTCTGAACAAGGCACCTTATGAACCAGTTATTACAGTACATATGCTGAGATTCCTTCCATCAGGATACTGTCCCTTTTGAAATTCTGTAACACTCAAACTCTCTGACTGACCAGAGGTTGCCCTTAAAATGTGCTCTGATACAGTGTGACAGGCGTTGGTTAGCTCAGTTGGCTGGATGTCTGGTGTATGATGCCAATAGTGTGGCTTGAGGTTACTATGAGGGACACTCCTTCTCAACCTCTCCCCTCACTTGCTGACCCTCAGGTTAAACCACCACCAGTTATCTCTTTCTAATGAGAGACCAACCCTATAGTCTGGTAGGACTATGGTGGCCTTACCTTTCCTATTATAGCTTGACACCCAGGTTAGCACAAGCAGTTCCTGACCTGTGAGTTTCACACGACTTCAAAATAAAACCCAGGTCTTAACAATAACCATCTTAATTAATTCTTTAAATTGCTGTTGGCGATGTAAGACTGATGTTGAAGGATGTGGCAGAGCTAATTTGGGAGTCTGGAATTGCAGCTTGCTCCACAATAAAGTTATATATTCATGACTGAAGGTTGCTTTTATAAAATTAAAGTCTTGCTTAAACAGAAATTGGAAAAGTCACTTAATAATTACTTAATACCCAAAATTCCTCTAGGAAATTTTGCAAAGTTACTTTGCCTACTGAATTGTACATCGATAGAGGCAGTTATGAAAGTAGTCTTATCTTGAGTGTTTCACAACAGTATATGGAAGCTCCATGAAAAATAGTGACGTTTGAACTGGATGCAGTACCTTTTAGCTCAAGGTGACCTAGTAGCCTTGGTCACCTCTAAACAGGAAACTTACAAGAGCAAAGCAGATTTTTTCTTCTTGTACCAACATCATTTACTTTTGTTTTTGCTCTCATCATCAATTCGTGAAGAAAATCAAAATTGCATTCTTTTTAGAGCCATTCCTTGTGCATCCCTTTGCGAAGTTTAGAATACAAGGGACAGAATTCTTCCAGCTCCTCAGCAATGCGGGCAAAGGCTAATCAGATGGGAAAAGATTAAGCTCATGATATTAAGAGTAAAAGGTCTAATTCTGTCCTACGTTTGAATAGCAAGACAGAAATCTTACTAGTGAGAGACCAGAGATCTTTCTGCACACATTATGTCTCTAAATCACCTATTTCCCCTCATTTATATGCAGTTGCTGTGCTCCCACATGGTGGAGGGAAACTAGACTGATGACAATTCCTGACATGAACGTTAGAGCTGTTACCCGGTGGCTCCATCTCACTGTTTGCTCCTCCGGAGCCCCAATTTGGCCAGTATTTCCCAACATGTGGCCAGCATTCCCCAACATCTCAGGGCAAACTCTATGGGTGGAGATCGCCTGTATCCATCATCCACATCCTGAGACTGGCACTGGGTGTCATCATGGCACATCTCTACTCCACTTGCAATCCAGTTCTCCACTTCAATGCTGCACTCAGGGTGCAGTGACACCTTGCATTGTGTGAAATGGCTCCCAGACCACTTTACATATAGGCAGAGGCACCAGCTTCAGGGTTTGGAGCCAGCTGCAACTCAGGGCTCTTTGCTTGCTTTCTTACAGCTCTCTCACTTTGCATCACGGCATCACTTTGCCATTTTTGCTCGTCACAGAGTCATACAGCATGGAAAGCGACCCTTCGGTCCAACCAGACCATGCCAAACATAATCCCAAACTAAACTTTTCCCACCTGCCCGCTCCTGGCCCACATCCCTCCAAACCTTTCCAATTCATGTAATTATCCACGTCATCTTATTCAGACCTTACAGACACGCTGTATTAACTGTCTTGACTTGCTTTTTATCACAGACACAAAGCCAGGCAGCAATGATTAGTCAAGGGGTGGGGCATGATGCTGTATGTCACCACGTTGCATTGATCTCACACCCATACCACGTACACAGCAAAGACACTTCAACCAAATGGCCATGTCTGAAAGCCTAAGGGGAGTAGACATCAGTCCAGGGGTTCCAGCAGTTAGTCAAGAACATTGTCTGATATCAGTCCAGGGGCCTGGGTCTGATCATTTGGGCTTTGGACCAGTTGGAGTTGGGTTGTCCCAATCACTGCAGTCTGGGGAGTTCATCACAGCCAGTCCTAGGATCCCCGGTCACAAATCAATCAGGGCTGTCTTTCCAAGTTGGTTGGGGCTGGGGTTCATAATTGTGAGGGGACAACTCAACACGAGACTGGGAGACAACCCAGCATGGGAACGCAAGGAGTACTATCAGAGCAGGTGGTCATTGACAGTCACTACCACCTCGGCTTTTGATGGAGGGGACCGTCGTAACTATGTTTGGCATGACTACACTGTATGCCTGTGGCTCGGGGCCAGAGTAGGGAGGTAAGCAGTTAAATAAAACAGTTGGATGGGAACATTAGGAAAGCCAATGTGGTTTACAGGGAGGGCAAGGCAGAAAAGGATATGAAAGGGTGTGGAGGAGGAAATGACTGAGACTGAGGCTGAGTCAGTGACTAACTCCATGAAGTGCTAGTTGTGCTATCCATTCTCATCTAAATCACAAGTGCATTATTGAAATAGAAAATGGCTGTTACATCCAGAGTGGGTGGAGTAAGTGCTTTATAATCATAGAATCCCAACAGTGTGGAAGCAAGCCATTCAGCCCATACCAATCCTCTGAAGAGCATTCCACATTCCATCCAGACCCACTCCCCTACCCGATAACATTGCATTTCCCATGGCCAATCCACCTAACCTGCACATCTTTGGACTGTGGGAGGAAACCAGAGCACACCTACGCAAACATGGGGAGAATACACACAAACAGTCACCCCAAGGCTGGAATTGAACCTGGGTCCCTGGTGTTGTGAGGCAGCAGTGCTAATCACTGCCACCACACCATTTTGATTTTTGAGGGTGTAGGCTCTACTTTTTTGTATGATGTGAGCCCCTTCCAGGGCAATAATATTAATCAGACACTCACACAGGGCAGACTAAAGACATCTGTCGTCACATAATTCTACATGTGGACCTCATGCACTGACCTACACAAAAGCAAAATCCGACGGCTGCTGGAAATCTGAAACAAGTTCAGAGAATGCTGGAAAAACTCAGCAGGTCCAGTAGCATCTGTGGAGAGAGAAACAGAGTTAACGTTTTGAGTCCGAATGATCCTTCTTCATTTTTTATGAACATCTGATAAAGAGTCACATTGGACTTGAAACATTAACTCAATCTCTTTCTCCACAGATGCTGCCAAACCTGCTGAGTTTCTCCAGCATCTTCCATGTTATTTACAAACATAGCTGACCAATTTAGTCTTTTTATACTTTTCCTGCTGTTTAATAGAAGCTAAGGTTATAAACTGGTGGAAGTCATCAATATGTCTGCAGTTTTTTCATTCAATCCTGACATAGTTTCATGCTGGTAGGGTGCTATGGAAAAGATACCTACCACACAGACTGGGTTAGAACAATATATGGCACTGAAGATGGCTAGCCTCTACTCTGATTCTTACAGCTGCAGCTAAAATGACACTTGCTCATGATGAAAAGCAAACATATATTTATGCACGTTATTACACATTTATATTGGCGTTTCACCCCTGCCACCTATGTGCTCTCAGAAGGAGTGCTTATTCCTTGACCTCCCACCATGTCTTGGTGCAGTTCGAGGGTCTGCAGCTGAGGTGGGAAGAACCTGCCCTACTGTACAGCCTGTTGGCCTTAGAGTTTGGAGCGGGCAACCCCAGAGGTATTTGTGGCTACATTCATTCTGAAAGTGTCCTGTTTAGACGCAAGGTCACCTGACTCGAGTTGAGCTGTCGCAAGGTTGGGGATTGTAGGCAGGATGGAGGTACAGGGGCTGGGCATCTCTGAACTGTCCTGAGCAGAGACGAGGGGCCAATATGTTCTTCAACTTCCATCTGGATGTTGCCAGGAATGGAGGGTTTGAGTTATAAGGAGAGGCTGGATAGGCTGGGACTTTCTTCCCTGGCGAGAAGGAAGTTGAGAGGTGATGTTATAGAGGTTTATAAAATAATGGCGGGTTTAGATAAGGTGAATGGCAGGTGTCTTTTCTCTAGGGTGGGAGATTTCAAGACTAGTGGGCATATTCTTAAGGTAAGAGGAGAAAGATTTAAAAAAGACATGAGGGGCAATTTTTTTACATAGAGGGTGGTTTGTATGTGGAATGAACTTCCAGAGGAAGCTATGGATGCGAGTACAGTTACAACGTAAGTACATGAATAGGAAATGTTTGAAGGGATATAGGCCAAGGGCAGGCAGGTGGGACTAGTTTAGATTGGGATAATGGTTGGCATGGACTGGTTGGACTAAAGGGTCTGTTTCCTTGCTGTATGTCTATGACTCTTAAGGATGTCACTGCCCTTGTCTTCTGCAGAACAGGCACCTGCCGGGAGATGAAGATCCCTCAATCCCTGTTGGTGAGCACCAATGGCTGGAGAGATGGAGTGCAGGACTGTGTGTCTATCCTGAAGACACTGAAAATATCCGACCTAGCTCTCCATAGCAGTCACCAACCTGTCCATGGATGGAGCCAGACTATCACATGCCAGTGACCGCAGAATACAGGGAGTATTGGTGGAGTCCTCCAACGTCTGATTCAGTTTTCTGAATGTTTCTGACAAACCTGCCTGCTGATCCTGAGCTTGTGCATTTGAATGAAGTTATTAATGGCTGACCCTACAGGCTCCTCTCCTGCCTGGGCCTGGGTAGGCAGCTGGCCTCTGGCAGGCCTCTGAGTGCCAGAAGCCTGAATGGGAGGAGGGTGGGGGGTGTTCTTCCTCAGGCAGCTGCAGGCCTGTCACAGGGAGGCTATCACCAGATTGTGCTCCTACACTTTCTCAGCCTGACAGAGGGGTCAGGATCTGAGCTGGTGAGGGCTACAGGAGGCAGCCTTGTCACTGCTTCCTATGAAGGATCTGTGGCTTTGTAAGTCAGAGGAGGAGCTGATGCCCTGAGGGTCTGCTTTCTTCAGAGCAGTAACTGTGGAGATGCCTCTGATGCCTGCTGCAGACAAGGGTTCACCCTTTAGTTGATGATAGATCCTCAGGGCTCGTTTATAAGACAGAACTGAACACACGGAAATTCCTCAGAAAATGCCTGGGACACTGGGAAAGAGCTGAACTGTGATAAACGATACTTTTAAAATGACTCTTATCACACACCTCAACAAGGCCTGTCTGCTCAGCATGTGATTTAAATTGCTACATCTCACTCTGACCTAACCCCTTTCCCCTATTTTACCTGTCACTATGGCCTCCGGTAAATATAGACCAGGGGCTGGCAGCCAGCTTGGCTTCACAGGGCTTTGAAATATCCCTATCACTTACTTTAAAGAATCCCTGATAACTCAGATGATACGAATCAGGAATTTTGTATCCAGCTCAAAAGCAACATTCTATTGAAACTGACCCTGCCCCATTCAAACCAAGACTGGGCTCTGCTAACAGCTGCAAAGATCAGATTTTTATGATTGATATCCAGCACAATGGGGGGGCAAGCAATTGGCTTTTGAATTGGATCCACATTGTGATAAAAGCCTTTAGATCACTTTTTACATTAGTCCATTAGCTTTTGACACTGTGTATAACTCCATGCCTAAATGTGTTTGATTCTCTACATAGACATCAACTGTTTGAATGGAGAAGCTTCAACCATCTCTGGCAGAGCAAAAGGTTATTTTTATTTTGTGGTTCTGGTGAACAGAACTTTCCTGCTTTTTGTAGCCAGTCTTAACATCCAACATCCATGGACTTTGGCATCTGACGTGCCAGCTTTCAAGGACCCAAATGGCACATCTCTGATCCAGCTCCTTGGGCTGCACTGGCAACTATCATTGCAATGCTGCAGCAAGGACACTGTGCACTGTAGCACGGGCACCCAGCTCATAGACTGGACCAGGCTGTTCCTCCGGGTGTTCACTTGTTGTCTGAGTGCTCCCTGACTCGGAGCCTACCTCTCTGCTCAGGGCAGCATCCCTACCTTGCCTTTTTGTGCTCCCCCCACCCCACCCTCAGCCAGAGATACCAGGCTCAAGGAACTGTGTGGGAGTAAGAACTGCAGATGCTGGAGTCAGAGATAACACAGTTTGGAGCTGGAGGAACACAGCAGGCCAGGCAGCATCAGAGGAGCAGGAAAGTTGACGTTTCAGGTCGGGACCCTTGTTCAGAAATTTCTGAAGGAAGTTGTCACGGTTGTCAGCAGTCCTCATATGTCAAGTCAAGGCAGATGGTCCTTGGTCAGGGGAATCCCACCCAGTAAGTCAAGGGCAACCTCCAATACCCATCTGTGGGATTGGTCAAGGTCAGTCAGGTTCAGGTTCAGGCTCAGCGTGCTCGGAGTCAGGATCCTCTCCTCACAGGAGACAAATATCAGAAAGCACCACCCGTCTTGATTCTTCCTGACCTATTGAACGGCTGCTTTCCTCCTGGACTGAGAAAGAGACAAAAATCAGTGGCAGTGTTTGGAGGAGTGGGGGAATGTCGTGACAGAGTAAGTAGGCAGCACAGAGGCCATGCAGGGTTAGTGGTGTCAGGAGGTCAGAGTGAGTGAGGATGAGTGAGGGAAGACGATGCAGGCAATAGTGAGAGGGAGAGAGCAGGGCCCTGGGTGGGAGGTGGGTACAACAGCAGAGATAGAGTGAGAAATATCAGAGAGAAGATAGTGGCACTCATGTGAGTAGAGTGGAGAAGGTCTAGTGACCTAATTATAGGAAGAATATTATCAAGTTGGAGAGGATTCAGAAGAGATTGATGACAATGTTGCTGGGCATGGAAGGTTTGAGTTTTAAGGAAATGCTGGATAGGCTGGGACTTTTTTTGCTGGAGCATAGGAGGTTGAGTGGTGACCTGATAGAAGTTTATAAAATAATGAGAGGTATAGATAGAGTTGATGGTACAAAAACAGAAGTTGCTGGAAAAGCTCAGTCGGTCTGGCACCATCTGTGAAGAAAAATCAGAGTTAACGTTTCGTGTCCGGTGACCCTTCCTCAGAACTGAGGGTAGCTAGGAAAATATCAGTTTATGTGCAGAAGATAGGGTGGGCGAGGGAGTAAGGTGTAAACCATTAGTGGGGATAGAGGCCAAAGAGAGAGATGAACAGTTGGACATACAAAGAAGTTTATAACAATTGGGCTGGGAGGGTGAATAGCTGTTAATAGAGATTGTTAGTGACTAACAATAAGTAGTGTGTAATGGCAGGCTGTGATAACAAGGCCTGGTGTCTGGGGTAGGGGACTAGGAAATGGAAGAGTTCAGGCTCCAAAATTATTGAACTTGATATTGAGTCTGGAGGGCTGCAGAGTCCCCAAGCAGAAAATGAGGTGTTGTTCTTCCAACTTGCGTTGAGCTTCTCTGGAACACTGAAGCAAGCCAGAGAGAGAGATATTGGCCAGAGAACAGGTGTGTTACAGTGGCAGGCAACTGGAAGCTCAGGGGATAGTAGGAACTGCCAATGCTGGAGTCTGAGATAACAAGGTGTAGAGCTGGAGGAACACAGCAGGCCAAGCAGCATCAGAGGAGCAGGAAAGCTGACATTTCAGATCTGGACCTTTCTTCAGAAGAAAATGGTTTTCTGATTTTCTGAAGAAGGGTCCAGACCCGAAACATCAGCTTTCCTGCTCCTCTGATGCTGCCTGGCCTGCTGTGTTCAACCAGTTCCACACCTTGTTATCTCTATTGTTTACTCCTTACTGCCTGCTCCCTTATCTTCTGCACATAAACTGATACTTTCCCAACTAATGTCCGTTCTGAGGAAGGGTCATGGGACCCGAAAAATTAACTCTGATTTTTCATCACAGATGCTGCCAGACCTGCTGGGCTTTTCCAGCAACTTCTGTTTTTGTTCCTGATTTACAGCATCTGCAGTTCTTTCAGTTTTTATTAAAGTTGATGGTAGTTGTCGTTTCCCTAAGATGGGGAATTTCAAGCCCAGGGGGCACATTTTCAAGGTGAGAGGAGAGAGATTTGAAAAAGACATGTGAGGCAAGTTTTTTATGCAGAGGGTTGTTTGCGTGTGGAATGATCATCCTGATGAGGTGGTGGATGTGGGTACAATTACAACGTTTAAAAGACATTTGGATGGATATATGAATAGGAAAGTTTTAAAGGGATATAGGCCAGGAGCAGGCAGGTGGCACTAGTTTAGTTTGGGATTATGTTTGGCATGTACTGTTTGGACCGAAGGGTCTGTTTCCGTGCTGTATGACTCTATGACTCGAAGTTACTGTGCATTCCTGCAGACAGCTGAGACTACACTGACCAGGATGGCAACTTGGACTGGTCTGGCATGATCTGGTGCCATGGTATCCTCTGCTGGTCCTGGGGAAGGAGGAAGTTCTGCCTGTACACCACCACAAGCTTCTAGACCTTCCTAGTTCTTTGCCCTTCTATGCCACGTCCAGGGCAAATGCAGGGCAGTTCCAGGCTGACAGTGTACGTCCAGGTGGACAACAGCCTTTTAAAAATAAAAACCAAAAGAACTGCGGATGCTGTAAATCAGGAACAAAAACAAAATTGCTGGAAAAGCTCAGCAGGTCTGGCAGCATCTGTGGAGGAGAAAACAGAGTTAATGTTTTGGGTCCGGTAACCCTTCCTCAGAATGGCCTTTTAAAAATGATGCTTGTACCAGGGATGCCGGTCAGTTCTGGGATATTCTGGCAGTGGTGTGTTTTTCCGTGTATGGTGTTGGGTAGAATGGGGCTGGAATTGGGCAAGTGAGATGGCATGTGGTAGCCAGTTAATGAGACGGGTTTTGTCAGATATAGTGAGAGATTTTGTTCAGCCTTGCAGTGCCAAAACCTCCAAGAAACTTGAATAAAAATGACAGCCAAAAAAGTATGATCCAGCCCAGAGAGTTTTCAACTCAATCTCTAACATTGATTGTGCTCGTTTTGGTCTTATGTACAATCACTGTTGACCATACTGCAAAAGAAAAGGTTGAACTTTTCACTACAGACATCAGAAATCGATTCATGTTCCAACTACCACTTTTCCCTCAGCAGGATCCTTACAATGTTCCAAGCCTCAGTGAAGAGATCTCTGTTCCCACAGTCACCACAGCCCCCCACTCACACCGCTCCCCCCACACACACCGCTGTCCCCCCCACACACACCGCTCCCCCCCCCACTCACACCGCTGCCCCCCACCCACACCGCTGCCCCCACTCTCACCGCTGCCCATACACTCACCACTACATCCTGAGCTTCTTGCTCACCAGTCAGGGACAGCTGCAACTGATGTTCTTTTGGCAAGTTTTAGTGCAGCTAATGAATGCTTTCTTCCATTTATTTCTTTCCGCAAGACACTTAAATCAAACTGCAAACTAAACTCACTGTAGCTGTAATTTCAGAGTACCTGCATGAGTCTCCAAAACCCATTCTCCAGCAGTTCTTCATTTCTGGCATTCACCGTACTGAATTTCTGAATTGCCTTGCTTCTCTGTATGTCACTGGACATACCTCTTTCTAAGCAACACCATTTTCTTCCCCTTCTACCTTTCTAATGCACCGAACAATTAACCTCCAGCTCAAGTCAAATTGTAAAACCTCATAAAAATGTATGTAAACAAAACAGATCTCCAGAGTTAGTAGGAACTGCAGATGCTGGAGAATCTGAGATAACAAGGTGTAGAGCTGGATGAACACAGCAGGCCAAGCAGCATCAGAGGAGCAGGAAGGCTGACGTTTCGGGCTTACACCTTTCTTCAGAAATGGGAGAGGGGAAGGGGATTCTGAAATAAATAGGGAGAGAGGGGGAGGTCCTCCCTCCGGAAAAACCTCAGTGGATCTCTCTCCCACTGCGACTCTCTCGTAATCCTCTCCACCTATCTTCTCCTCTATCCATCTTCTATCCACCTCCCCCTCTCTCCCTATTTATTTCAGAACCCCCTTCCCCTCCCCCATTTCTGAAGAAGGGTCTAGGCCTGAAATATCCTGCTCCTCTGATGCTGCTTGGCCTGCTGTGTTCATCCAGCTCTATACTTTGTTATCTCAGATCTCCAGAGTTCTCAGCACTATGGCTCCAAGCTCAGAAATCAAAATCTAAACATCAGTAACCATGCGTTCCACTATCTAACACACAAAATACAAATATAAACAAACCTATGCATTGTTTATAAAATATCATGAGAAGCTCAACAAGTTTGAAACAGTTTTATAAAACTACAGATGCTGAAAATTTGTTACACATAAACAGGAAATGTTGCAAATTCTAATTGTGATAAAAAGCTGTGCACCGGAAATAATAACTTGTCTGCATCCTCTACACATATGAACTGACCTGATGCATGTTTCTAAGGTTAAATAAGATTGTGTTTCCATAGGTTTATATTAATCTCTGTGTAATTATCATCTAAATGAAATGGACTTATTCTCCCTTTTGAACTATTCTGTGATGACAAGGATGGACCATCCATGCTAAGTAAATTTACTGACAGAAATGTTTGTAGCAATACCATGGAAACCAACAGCAGCTCTGCATCTGTCTCATGAAAATGCACTGTCACAGCTTTCAGTTTAGAATTGTACAGTGACAGTTTTACATAACCAGAGCGTGTTAATAAGGTATCTTCATGAGAATCGACAATTTACAGCAGCATTGCTAGAGATTCTGATCCCCAACACAGATATGTAACAATTTCAGGTGCAAGTGCAGAATCTGTTCCCAAAACTAGAAGGGTGGTATAAAGGTGAAAATCATCATTACATTCTATCAAAGTAGTTCATTTTTTTTGTTTTTGTCACAACAGCATGCAAAACATTATTATATGACAGATTATGCAACAGATGCCGCAGTAAAAGGCAAAACCCTGCTTTTATGAATCCTGGAGCTCAGTGAATCATTTAGTCTCACCATCTTGACCTCATAAACCCTGTATCGCCTTTTAAATCATGGCCAACTGCAATTTATAAATATTAATGTATACTTGCAAGTGGCAGTAGCACATGTCACAAAGTCTCAAAAAGTGTACTACCTTTAGCGTACTATAAAAAGTGTACTACTAAGTCCCGCATAAGAGATTATTGTGCAAGATTAAAATACACAGGACTGGGGTATTGAGATGGATAGGAAACTGGTTGACAGAGAGGAAACTAAGAGTAGGAATGAATGGGTCCTTTTCAAATTGGCAGGCAGTAACTACTGGGGTGACACAGGGATCGGTGCTGGGACCCCAGCTACTCACAATATACATTAATGGTTTGGATAAGGGAACAAAATGTAACATCTCAAAGTTTGCAGATGACACCAGGTTGGGTGGTAGGGTGAACCATGACAAGGATGCAGGAATCCTTCAGCACAATCTCGACAGGTTGGGTGAGTGGGCAAATCAATGGCAGATGCAGTATAATTTGGATAAATGTGATGTTATTCACTTTAGAAGCAAAAACAAGAAAGCAGATTACTACCTGAATGGCTGTAAATTGGGAGAGGGGAGTGTGCAGCGGGACCTGGGTGTCCCTGTGCACCAGTCGCTGAAGGTAAGCAGGCAGGAGCAGAAGGCAGTAAAGAAGGCAAATGGTATGTCGGCCTTCATTGCGAGAGGTTGCGAGTACAGAAGCAGGGATGTGTTGTTACAGTTATACAGGGCCTAAGTGAGACCACACCTGGAATATTGTGTGCAGTTTAGTCTCCTTTCCTGAGGAAGGATGCTCTTGCTGTCAAGGGAGAGCAGCAAAGGTTTACCAGGCTGATTCTGGGGATGGCAGGACTGACGTATGGGGAGAGATTGACTAGGTGGGGATTGTTTTCACTGCAGTTCAGACGAATGAGGGGAGAATCTCATAGAGACATATAAAATTCTATCAGTACCGGACAGGGTAGATGCAGGTAGGATGTCCCCAGTGGTGAATGTGTCCAGAACCAGGGGTCACAGTGTGAGGATTCGGAGTAGACGATTTAGAACGGAGATGAGGAAACATTTCTTTACCCAAAGAGTGGTGAGCCTGTCGAATTCATTACCACAGGAAGTAGTTGATGCCTAAACATTGAATGCATTCAAGAGGCAGCTAGATATAGCACTTGGGGCAAATGGGATCAAAGATTATGGGGAGGAAGCAGGATTAGGCTATTGAGTTGGACGATCAGCCATGATCATGATGAATGGTGGAGCAGGCTCGAAGGGCTGAAAGGCCTCCTCCTGCTCCTATCTTCTGTGTTTCTATGTTTAAACACTTGAACTAAAGGAAGTAATCCATTGTAACTAACTTGTTTATGCAAATAATTGTAAATTAGGAAGCTTCATGCAGAACAATCTGATTTACAAATCATAGAATCCCTGCAGTGTGTAAGCAGGCCCTTTGGTTAGCAAGTCCACATTGACTCTCCAAACAGCATCCCACCCAGAACCACACACCTTACTATCTCTGTAACTAACCATGCATGTCCCACGTCCAATCCACCTGACCTGCGCATCTTTGGACTGTGGGAGGAAACTGGAGCACCTGGAGGAAACCCACACAGGCCCAGGGAGAATGTGCAAACTCTACACAGGGTGGAATCCAACCCTGCTCCCTGGTGATGTGAGGCAGCTTGTGCTAATCACTGAGCCACTTTGCTGCCCTCAAATTGCAATGTAAACTCCAAACAGTGGTTAGTCATGTCTGAAGGATCCACCACTCAATATTCAGTTTGCTGATCCTAACATATCTGGTGGAGTCAAAATGCATTGATGTAGTGTGGATGAAGCTTCTGTCTGCATTAAGTTTGATGTTTGGCGTTTGTGAGATGGAGAAGGGGATCAGGACCAAGCAGCGACTAAAGTACTGCTTGCAAGGGCTGGTGGCACAGCAGCTTTTTAATGCATATTTTAACATTTTTATTTTAATACTTGCAAGGGGAGACAAGAATGCCTGGTAAAATCCTAGCAGCAAGTGATAACAAAATGAAGGCTGATGATTGAGTCTACACCCAGAGGAATTGTACAATATTCCAATCTCTGATTTGGTGACTGGTGAAGTGAAGGTGGAGCAGATTGAGAAGATAGCAAGGAGGGTAGATCTCGTTACCATTAAGGATTACCTCTCTGTAAGACAACATTGCAGTGTGCCTCGAAGCAGGGACAGAAACTTTGCTGCCCATAAATTACCAATATCCAGAAACATGCTTTCCATAAACCACCAGTGAAAACTCTGCTTCCCTTTTTAGAAGCATTTGGAATATCAAATTTCTCACCTAGCCTATAGCAATGTGTTTAGTTTTGAGGGGGCGGGGGGGATTCAAATAAAATGAGGCCCAGGTGTAAAAATGGATTTGGCCTCCAGTCTACACAATCAGAAGACAGGGGAAGAAAAGAATGGGAGCCACATTCTGCTCTGCACTACCTGACTGATGTCTGTTATTCATGAGAATCAACGACAGTTCTCAGAACCTGGCAAAATCCTTCAATTTACTGTTTACCACGGTGAAGGTGTAATGCAATGTCTCAAACCCTTGGGAACCCCAGCACACAAAGGTAGAATACATCAGCTCAGTGGGAGCACAATCTCGTGGGCAGGGTCAGAGACAGTCCATCTGGAAGGAAGAAGGTTAGGTCAGGATTTGCAAGATGCAAGGTCTCTGGGAGAGGTGTAGTTGGATGTGTGTGTGCTGGCCTGCTAACTAATCCATCAGGAGTTAGACGGTATACTTAATAGTTAAATAGTTGATAAGGTGCCATATTGTGGAAAATAAAAGCTCATGGTGTATAGGGAAACATATTGATAGATGGGAGATTGGCTGGCTAACAGTAAGTGGAGAGGAAGAATAAATGTGTTTCTTCAGGCTGACAGAATGTCACAAGTGGTGTACCACAGGGGTCAGTGCTGGGGCCACAACTCTTTACAATTTATATAAATGATTGAATGAAGGGACTGAGGATATGGTAGCTACATTTGCTAATGATGCAAGGATGGGTAGGCAAGTGAGTTGTGCAAAAGATATAAGGAGCCTACAAAGTGAAGCAGATAGTTTAAGTGACTATGCAAAGATCTGGCAAACGGAATATAATAAGGGAAAGTGGGAAGTTTTCTATTTTGGCATAAAAAAAAGCACATTATCAAAATTGAGAGTAGATGCAGCGATCTGAGATGCAGAGAGATCTGGGTGTCCTTGACATGAATCACAGAAGGTGAGCATGCAGGTATAGCATGTAATCAGCAAAGCTAATAGAATGTTATTGCAAGGGGAATTGAATGCAACAGGAAGGAGGCTATGCTTCAGTTGTGCAGGGCATCTGCATTACTGTGTACAGTACTAGTCACTTCACTTATAGAAGGATGTTAATGCATCGGAAGCAGTTTAGAGAAGGTTTACTGTGAAAATACCTGGAATGAGCAGTTTGCCTTATGAGGGAAAGATTAGACAGGCTCAGCTTGTATTCTCTGGAGTTTAAAAGAGTCAGAGGTGAAATGATTGAAACATAAGATCCTGAGGGGACTTGACCGGGTGGATGTTGAAAGGATGTTTCCCCTTGTGGGAGAATTTAGAAAGAGGGGACATAGTTTAAAAACAAGGCATTGCTCCTTTAAATCAGAGTTGAGGAAACTTTTTTTTCTCTCAGAGGGTTATGCGTCTTTGGAATTCCCTTCCTCAAAAGGCAGTGGATGCAGAATCTTTAAATGTTTTTATGCAGAGGTAGATATACTCTTGCAGACCAAGGGTTGAAAGATTATCAGGGGATTGCAGGAATGTGAATTTGAGGTTAAAATCACATCAGCCATGATCATATCTGATGGGAGAGCAAGCTCAAAAGACTGGGTGGTCTATTTTTGTTCCTACTTCTTGCGAGTTCACCTTAACAAGGTTCAATATCCTTTGAACTTCGGACAGCAACATTTCTGACCGTTAGACATATTATAATTAAATCCTGACACAACCATACAGTCAAATATAAACAGAAGCATGCAGTGCCATTGTTAAACATAAAGAGCATTAAGCAAATATGGGACAAAATCCAGAGGTAACACCAGAAATTGGGCCAGAAAATGCAAAATGTTTCCTTGCACATAAAAATATTTTGCACTGTTTATTTGATATCAACACTTTGATATCTTGACAGGCCAAGATGAAGCAAGATAGAGGATTACTTCTGTGGACCACAATCAGCAAGACCCATAGAACTGCTTAGCCTGTTTCTGCATCGTAACTATTATGCAATATCACTTAATGTAACTTCAATTCACAGTCATGACAAGTAACTGCATATGATTATCACAGCAATGTATAAATTAAATTTGTTAGATGGTCATGCCTGATTATCTGTAGAGAACTGGTAAAGGTGTTAGACATATAGTGCAAGTGGTAAAGTAAAAGATTAAAGAAAGCAGTGAATTTGAAATGTGTAATCAAATGCCGATATTTTCTAATCAGGAATGTACTTGTTTCAAGATCTGCCTACACGTTTGTGTGCAGGGTCAGTTTGATATTGGTATGCTGAACAATGAGCTGTAACTTAATGGGTGCCTCTAATTCAGAAGATAGTACTGAGAGAGTGCTGCACTGTTGAAAGCGCAGTCCTTGGGATGAAATGTTAAACTGCTCCCTCTCAGGTGACGTAAAATATCCTGTGGCACTATTTTGATGAAAAGCAGGAAAGATACCACCTGTTGAACCCACTGATGGCAGGTCACTGGACTTGAAACGCTACCTCTGCTTCTCTCTCCACAGATGCCGTCAGGGTTTCTGCATTTCTCCAGCAAGGTCTGTTTGTGTTTAATTTTCTAGGCGAATGCATGCTCTTTAATCACTATCACGAAAGGACAGATTATCTGATCACTATCACATCACTATTTTGGGAGCTTGTTGTTTGCAAATTGTCTAGTGTGTTTCCCATGGTATAATAGTGAATACACTTCAAAGGTCCTTCACTAGCTGTAAAGTGCTGTGGGATGAACTGAGGTTGTGAACAGCTTGGCATACAAGCTGGTTTTGTGATGTGGGGGAGCGGTTGAGCTCAAGATGGAGGCATACCTGAGCGGTAAGAACAAATAAACATTTAGGGGCAAAAACAGCAGTTGCTGGAAAAGCTCAGCAGGTCTGGCAGCATCTGTGAAGAAAATATCAGCGTTAACGTTTTGGGTCCAGTGACCCTTCTTCAGAACTTTTCCAGCAACTTCTGTTTTTGTTCCTGATTTACAGCATCCGCAGTTCTTTCAGTTGTTAAAATTTAGGGGACTTGGTGTGGCCGGTCCCGTGAAAGAGGAAAACACTCCCATTATCCATTGTGGCTTTGAGGAATACCTTTTTTGCCACAGCCCCCTTGTTGGCCACAGAGCCTCAGGCTGTGAGGGCTCTCCTGCCCTGTCATCCCAGCCACCTTGCCCCCACCCAGCCCATGGTCTGCAGGAAGGACTTGACCTCTATGAAGCTGATGACCTTCCCAAATGGAGCAGGGAACCAATGCACTCGTAGCCTTTCACTGGGAAACATCCCCTGCGGTGAGACTATGCCAGAGAGAGGGCCCATTGTCACTTCCAACCTCCACTTCCGCCACCTGAAAACCACAAAAGTCTTATTTTTCTTTCCAAATGACCCTAAAATAAGAAATTATCAATGCGGCTTGGACGATTAAGGTAAATCCAACAAACCGCATCGACGTCTCAGAGTATGTTACAGTGAAACCTGAATATTGGAGATCTTAAGACATTCAGAAGGTTTTTGACAATATTCAATGTGAAACACTTCTCAATATGCTGAGAATCCAGGTTGGAGTGTAAGACTACCTATGATATTCCCTGAAGGATAGAGAGTACTGTGGAAAGGTACTTTTTTTAGGCAGAGGATGTGCTCCACGGCTTAACACAGTGCTGGACTTCATTTAAATAAATTAACACCAGCTACTCGCATATTTGACATAAAAAGATAGATATTGGATCAAAAGCTTTGTCAATGGTTTGGGCTTTAAGGACAGTTTTAAACTAAGACAGAGAGAGGGAGAGGTAGAGGGGTTTGTGGAGAAAATACCAGAGCATGGTCTTTTAGGTAACGGAAAACACTTCTGTCAATGGTTAAAAGAAAGGAAAGAGGTATTTACAAGAGGCCAGAGACTGTTATAGGAAGGATATTACGAAGGTGGAGAGCGTTCAGAAGAGATTTGCCAGGATGTTGCCAGGAATGGTGGGTTTGAGTTGCAAGGAGAAGCAGGATAGGCTAGGACTTTCATCACTGGAGCATAAGAGGTTGTGAGGTGACCTTATAGAAGTTTATAGAATAATGAGGGGTCTAGATAACGTGAATGGTAGGTGTCTTTTCCCTAGGGCGGAAGATTTCAAGACTAGGGGTCATATTTTTAAGGTGAGAGGAGAAAGATTTTAAAAAAAGACATGAGGGGCAATTTTTTACAGTGTGGTTCCTATGTGGAATGAACTTCCAGAGAAAGTGATGGATGTGGGTACAGTTACAACATTTAAAAGACATTTAGATAAGTACATGAATAAGAAATGTTTGGAGGGATATAAGCCAAGCGCAGGCAGGTGGGAATAGTTTAGTTTGGGATAATGGTTGGTATAGACTGGTTCGACCAAAGGATCTATTTCTATTCTGTATGACACTAAGACTACAGTAAAATGGAATTTTTCTGAGGGTTTTGATCATGAGGTATATTTTAAAAGTAACTAAAAGGTTTTTTTTTAATTTTGAACAACAGTGTCACAGCAAAACCAATACAAAATGATGCAGCAAAGAATTGCTTGAGGATTTAGGTCATTTGTGTAAATAGGGAGACAGATGGAATCCGATATTTGGTATGAAAACATTTCATAGATTCATTGTTTTATTCTTTTTGAATTCTGAGGAAGTCATATTTGACATATGATGCTAACTCTCTCTCTTCACAGATATCTCCAGATTTGCTGAAAATTTCCATCAGCTTCTGGTTTTTGTTTGATTTTCAGCATCTACAGTATTTTACTTTCATTCTCTCAGGCAGAGGTCAGTTTTTCCATTTGATGCAAGAGGAAACACGAGGTTTTCAAGACAATGTGTGAGCTGGCAATAGAAATTGTCGAAAATTTGGAAAACTGTGAACAACTTGGAGTCTTTAAACAGTTAGATGTTTTCCCAGAAGTAGTTAAACTATGAAGCAGGAAAGTTTCAGTTAGTTGGTGAAAAGAAACTTCTAGAAATCTACACCATCAAGATTGTTGCGACCCAAGAGACAGAAGTTGGAAGTATACCTTGCTGATAATAATAGTACCCCAGGTGAAAGTTACTGTCAGATAGGATTCCTGACCCACCTTGTTTGAATAAAGAATCTTATATTGTGGAAGTGGGTAGCTATGTAGCACATGTCTGCAGGGAGTGATAAGGGTGTATTTGGTTTTATAAGGCTGATCTTTGTTGTATCAGCTGGTTAAAGTGAAATTTTCCTTTCCATTTGAAGAAACATTTGCTTGTTAATTCCTGTGCCATTTCTGTTGATTCTGATTGGTATTAAAATAAAAAAAGTTAGAAGAAGTTAAATTGTGTGCTAATTTCTTCATTTAGGAATTGTTTAGATAAATACAGTTTTTTTCAACAGTTCCCCCAAGGGCATTATAACATCAGAAGTTTGGGATAAAGATGGAGGTTTTAAGAACAATCTTAAATGAGGAAAAAGAGACTGTGAGGTTGAGGGAAGGATATTTAGGGTTTAGTGTAAAAGAGCATGATAATAATGATAAGGAATTATAAGGGATGATAATAATCAAGGATACAGAAAAGGCTAGAGCTAAAGCCACCCAGAAATCTCAGAGGTTTGTTGCGCAGCGGAAGGTTACTGAGTTAAGGAAGGGTGAGATCGTGGAAAAGTTTGAGAACAAGGAGGACACTTTTTAAACTGTGGCATTGAAGTACTTACAGCCAATGTAGATTACTGAGCAATGAAATAATGGGTGAATTGGGACTTGGTGTGAGTTAATCTAGGAGCAGCAGGGATCTGAACAAGTTTCAGCAAAGTACAAGGTTAGTTGCTGGCTTGCGGTGTCTCAGTGAAACCATCAAAGAGCTAAAAGCACAGGACAGAAGTAGGATATAGTATGCCTCAGGGTAATTATTCAGCCAGTTTCAGGTCAGACCAAAAGTCAGTAAATAAACATGAATCTTCTGCTTTCTCAGGTTCTTGAAATGGATATTCTATTGCATCCAGGGGTGAGCCCAATATCCAGCGAAATTCTATGTGGTAGGCAAAGTTCAAGAAAGCTCAGATTATATTGAGAAGTATCAGCAGCTGTAAAGTTAAGCGAGTTTATTATTTTATCTGAGTATTTCAAAGAACATTCCTTGAAAATGGTCTCAACAATCTATTCAGCATGTGTTCTTAGATTACTCAGAATGTAACAAAAACCTTCTATCATCCCAATGCTTTAAATTTCCCATGGTGTGATATTAATTACACACATTAGTTGTACAGAATTTCAAAGCCTCCTGTACTGGAGCAATTTAAAGGGCAAGTAAAACTCATTCAAAGTGCTCTCGCTCTGTCATAAACAATATACCATTATGAAACTGACCGTACTAATCCAGAAAAATGTACCTAAAATTTTTAACTAATTCTAGGGATGTGGGCCTTATTGCTAGGCCAGCATTTACTGAGCATCCCTAGTGCCCTTGAGATGGTGAGCTGTCTTCATGAACCTCTGCAGTCCAGATAGGTAGACCTGTAGGTTAGGGAGGGAATTCCAATATTTTTGTCCCAGAGATAGTGAAGGAATGGTGGTATGATTCCAAGTCAGGAAGAGATGTGACTTGGAGGGAAACCTGCAGATGATGGTATTCCCATTTATCTACTGCTCTAGTGGAAGGTGCTGTCTAAAGTGGCTTGGGGAGCTGTTGCAGCGCATATTGTAGATGATACATGTTGCTGCCACTGTACAGAGACGGTGGAAGGTGTGAATATTGAAGTTGTTAAATGTGATGGTAACCATTTGACCTGAAATGGCATTGAGTTTCCTGAGTTGTCTAGGCAAGTGCAGAACATTCCATTACACACCTGGATTATGCCTTACAGATGGTGGACCAGTTTTGGGGAGACAGGATTCCTAAAAATTCCAAAAGAGAGTCACTGGTCTCAAAATGTTAGCTTTGTTTCTCCCTCCACAGATGCCGCCAGACCAGCTGAGCTTTTCCTGCATTTTCCCTTTTTATTAAATGTTGTGCTATTAATATCCAGATTCCAGCTTACCAAACTAACCAGACACCGAGAATTCACAGCAGCTACCTGACTGTGATTAGCCTTCATGTTACTCAGCGCCAAACAGCGTCTCAGGGTATAATCCCTGCACAGCAGCCTCAGGCACCTCTTGGCTCCTGTGGTCTCAACCATGCCCTGTATAACCAAAGCATAATCTCCCCTCATAATAAATTATGTCATTCTATTAGCTCTCCTAATTATTTGCTGTAGCTGCATACTAGCTTTTGTGATTCATGCACTAGGGCGCCCAGCTCCCTCTGCATCTCAGAGCTCTGCAATCTCTCACTATCTGGATACTATGCTTACTTTTTATTCTTCCTGCAAAAAAGTGGAAATTTCACATTTTACTCCATTTGCCAGATCTCTCCCCACTCACTTAACTTAAATCTATGACCCTGTAAAGTCCTTATGTCCTCTACACAGCTTATTTTCCGATCTATGAGCTTATTGTGGATAATTGTCTGGATGTGGTGACCTTCCACTAAATAAGCCAAACAAAGTCCAGTGACCCTTCTTCGAATGATGGCCAGGAAAAGGTGGTCTATGTGCTGAAGACGGGATACTGGGGGAGAAGGAATGTGCAAAAAGTGGAGATGGTGTCCAGACGGAGAGAAAGACAGTAGGCAGGCAAAGAGATGGATGATAGTTTGCCACAAAGAAAGAAAAGCTGGCAATAGGGACCATTAGAGGTTGAAAATGGGTTGGCTGTGCTGAAGTCAATGAGGTGTTTAGGCCCTAAAATTATTTAACTCGATATTGAGTCCTGAAGGCTGCAAGGTCCTCAAGTGGAAAATGAGATGCTGTTTTTCCAGCTTGCGCTGAGCTTCAATGGAGCACTGCAGCAAGCCTGAGACAGAGATGTTGGCCAGGGAACACGGTGGCATGTTGAAGCGGCCAGCAACAGGAAGCTCAAGATTTTTTTTGCAGACAGAACGTAGATGTTCTGCAAAGTGGTTGCCCAGTCTGCATTTCATCTCCCTAACTGTGAACAGCAAATACACTAGACTGAAATGAGTTAAGTGTAGGTAAATTTCTACCTCACCTGGAAGGTGTGTCTGAGGCCTTGGATACTGAGGAAGGAGGAGGTAAATGGGCAGGTACTACACCTTCTGCGGTTGCACAGGAAGGTGCCGTGGGGCTGTGGAGAGGTGTTGGAAGTGAAGGAAGAGTGGACCAGGGTGTCCCGGAGGAAACAGTCCCTGTGGAAGGCTAACAAGGAAGGGGAGGAGAATATGTGTCTGGTGTAGGCATCGCCCTGGATGTGGCAGCAATGGTGGCTAATGATCCTTTGGATGCGGAGGCTAGTGGGGTTGCAATTGATGATCAGAGGGACCCTATCGGTTGATGAACGGGAAGAGATGGGTGAGTGCAGAAGTGCAAGAAATGGATCAGACATGGCTATGGGACCTAGCTACCAATGTGCTGGGGAATCCTCAATTGAGGAAAATGGTTGACATTTCTGAGGCCACCCTGCAGAAATTAGAATCATCGAACAGATGTGACGGAGATGGAGAAACTGGGAGAATTGAATGGATCCGAAATGTTAACTCTGCTTTCACTCCAGAGATGCTGCCGGATCTGCTGAGTTTCTGCAGCAATTACTGTTCTTGTTTCAGATTTCCAGCATCCGGAATTCTTTGTTTGACTCATTTAGTGGAAGGTCACCACATCAAGACAAACATCCACAATAAGCTCATGGATAGCAGGCCTCGTTCACTAGTGAACTGACATTCTGGAAACATAGTGACAGCTGACTCATTGGTAGAGGCCAAAGAGGCAGTGCTTGAGGGTGAATAGGGAAGGAAGACGACAGGTAAAGCTCTGCCTTGAGGAATATCGTTGACAGAGTTGGATTGTGCAGCTGCAGCTGCTGGTCGTGAGGACTCCAGGAGACAAGTAGAGGGAGGCTAAAGACTTATTGATCTTAGAATATTGAAGGATAGAGTAGGGCCTTGGATGGATAGGTGCAGAGCTGGATGAACACAGCAGGCCAAGCAGCATCATAGGAGCAGAAAGGCTGACGTTTCGGGCCTAGACCCTTCATCAGAAA
>NC_063346.1:47715331-47746073 GCF_021869965.1 Rhincodon typus
AAGTCTCAAAGGTGTAAAGAGAAAACAAAAATGATTAATAGTTCAAGTCTGGAACACTGACATAGGGTTGGCTACACAGCACGGCTAGGATAACAAGGAACAGAGAGGAGACAATAAGAGGAAGTCCAGAGTTAAAGTCAGAGGTCCTGTGGTGGGTTAAAGTTGACGAAAGCAAGGTAGAGTCGACTTGAAGTGACGTCCAGGTTTAAAGATGTGTACAAGATGTATGAGTCCAGAAGCTATTTGAAAAACAGAATAACACAAGCGAGTTTCTGTAGATTACAAAGTGTAATATGCAAATGCAAAACAAGTGTTTACTTACAACAGTTACAGCATCATTAAGGAGCGACTCTCCAAACACAATGATGAACAGAGTTTCATTAACGTGGACTTCCTCAAACACAGCTATTACTGCCACTGGGTCCACGGCAGATATCAGACTGCCAAAAAGCAAGAAATCGAGCAAATCTGCTTCCACTTTAGGATCTGAAGAAAATGAGCAAGATATTAGAGAAAATCACTTCTACAATAAATATAGTATTTCAGAATTCAGTGAGTGAATACAAACCCTTCCAGGTTAGGAGCAGAGGAACAGGAGCAGGCCATTCAGCCCACTGAGCCTGTTCTGCTAATCAATACGATCATTGCTGATCATTCACCTTTAATGCTTTTTTTCCTCTGTTATGGATCAGACCAACGTCCCCCCCCACAATATATCAAGGGATTTGCCTAGACCCTGACTCTTATTTATAGGCAAGTGTAAAGTGCTGTGTACAAGATCTAATTTGATTGGTCTCACTACTTGGCTTTAAGCAAAACACCACTTTATTTTTACTGCTATTTAAAATACCAACAAAAGAGAGAAGAATTGGCACAACTTTAACTCTATTGGAAAACTTAATAGAACAATCAATTATCTAACTACTAAACAGCAGCTGTTCCAATATAGCAACATCCCATAGACACCCTTGGTAAAGGCAATTTCAGTAAAATAGATTGTTTCACATGCAACATTTCTCCAGTCCAGGAGGAAAGAACATCAAGAGAAAATTCTGGCAGAGCGGGAGAGAATGCAAGCATTTTGCTGTAGCAGGGAGGTATGTATGGCAGTTTCAAAACCCCAACTACTGAAAGGTAAACCAAAACCCTGGTTCTGTGGGAGCCTAACTCCACTCATTCATGCTCTCTCTATTGTTCCAACCATAAAAAAAATCAAAGCCTCACAAGCTGTTTACTTTATAGGCTTAGAAGAGACAGCTCGTCATCTGTGGCTCAAAACCGCTCTTCAAACAAAAAGGACAACATTCACCTCTTAAAGCCATAGTATCGTCCACCCCCCCGAATCATTCCCAAATCTCTTCATATCCTTTGAACTTAGAAATCTGTCAGTCTGTAGTTTTAAACATACTCAGTGTTGGAGCTTCCACAGTCGTCTGGGGTAGAGAATTCCAAAGATTCACTCCCCTTTGAATAAAATAAAACCTCCCCTATTTTGGTACCGTGTGTCATCCCTTTAATTTTGAAACTGTATCCTTTGGTTCTAGACAAATACAGAAATCTTACCTGCATTTGCTCTGTCTATCCCTTTAAGTATTTTATAGATTCCAATGAGGTCACCTGTCATTCTTCAAAACAGTCAGAGAGTACCTGCCCAATTTTCTCAATCCTTCTTCAGAGAGCAGTCCTACCATCCCAGAAACAAGTCTGGCATACCTTTGTTGTACTCCATTAAAAACAATAATATCCTTGCAAAGGCAAGGAGACCAACTCTGTATCCAATACTGCTGGTGCAGTCTAACCAAACTCCTATACAATCGTAACAACTCCTGTACTCAAATCCTCTTATGATGAAGACTAACATGCCGTACGACTTTCCATTAGCATGCTACACATGCCTGACAGCCCTCAGCAACTCACTGTCAAGGACACCCAAGACCCCTTGTACATTTCACATCCTCTTACTATTTCAGAGGCACTTAGCACCAGGATTCTTTCTAAGTTGCACGGCTACTCCGAGGGTCCGTGCATGCCAATCGACATGCCGACACATGCACTTCCGGTTTCTCCAGCTGCTGCCGCACACAGACCTTGGAGTCGGTGCAGCGGCTGGACAAATTAGAAGGAACGTGAGATCTGCACACCTGTTCTTTCTACCAAAATAGATAACCTCATTATTTTCACATTACTTCCCATCTGTCATATTCTTGCCCACTCACTAAGTCTGTCCAAATCCTTTGGAAGCCACTTTGCTCCTTCCTCACAACAATCAATCCCGCCTAGCTTTGTCTCATATGTGTACTTGTAAATTTTACATTTAATAATCATTGATATAGATTGTGAACAGTTGGAGCTCAAATTCTGATCCTTGTGGTATCCCACCAGTAGCACCCTGCCAGTGTGAGAATGACCCGTTTATTAGCACTCTCCGTTTTCTGTCTGTTAGCCAATCCTTTATCCACATCAGCACACTGCCTCCTATCGCTGTGCTTTAATTTTGCTGACAACCTTGTGTGGTGGAAGTTATCGAAAGCCTGCCAGACTACATCCACTGACTGCCCTTTATCAATAATGTTAGCAACATCCTTGAAATACTCCAACAGATTGTCAAACTCAATTTCCCATTCATAAAATCATGCTGCATTTGCTCAATCAAATCATTATTACCCAAGTATCGATTTATCACCTTCTTTATCACAGATTCTAGATGTTTTCCTACTGATGTCAGGTTTACGGGATTACAGTTCCGTTTTCTCTCTCTCTCTCTCTTCTTAAATAGTGAGGTAGCATTTGCAATTTGCAACCTGCAGGAACCATTGTAGAATCTACAGAACTTTGGAAAATGATTACAATTGCATCATCTATCTCCACGGTATCCCTTTCAGTGTTCTGTATTTTGAAATTAGGTACTGGCATTTATCAGTTAGTCATTCTCATTAATTTCTCCAGCTTGACCTACTTACTAATTTCCTTCAATTCCTCATTCTCCCTCATCATTTGGATCTTTGATTCTGAGAGATTTCTTGAATTTTCATCAGGAAGACAGACAAAGATAATCATTTGGTTTCTGTGCCAGTTCTCCATTCCTCAGTAAATTCTCCTGAATCTGCTTGTCATGGACCCACATAAGCCTGAGTCAAAGACTTACTTTTTACATACCAATTGAATTTATGTTAGTCCATTGTTACATTTTGTGCTAGTTTAAATTCACATTGTATTCTTCCCTTTTTAATTTTGTTGGTCATCTGTTGTATTCTAAAAGCCTCCCAGTCCTTAGGTTTACCATTATTTCTAGTAACTTTGTAGGCCTTTTCTTTTACACATCTACAATCCTTGGCTTCCTTTGTTAGCCATGGTTCACTGACTTCCTTTGGATTTTTGTGCCTTGAAGCAATGTATAGCTGCTGTAAGCTAAGTAATGTAATTTAAAGTGCCTATGTACCACAATACCTTTTAATGGATTTTCTCAAACAAAAACAGAAATTGCTGGAAAAACTCAGCAGGTCTGGCAGCAACTGGAGAGTGAAATCAGAGTTAACTTTTCAGGTCCAGTGACCCTTCTTCAGAACAGGTTAAGAAGAACTGGCTAAGTAGTGTATCACTGTCTCAGTTCTGTCCTATAAAGTCAGCCTAGATTCTGGAGTGAGACTTCAATTATGATTCAGAGGTAAGAGTGCTAAAAACTGAGGCATGGCTTACACAACGATACATTGTAATGGAGAATCTCTTATTGAGTCATTTTATCCTAAACATTGTATAGTGTTACACTGAAATTCAACCAAAACACTTCATCCCAAGACAAGCTTCGTACTCTTCAAGCTCTTCAATCTTCGCCAGACCAACAAATTAAAGCTTGTGTTTAATTCAAAGCAGGGGAGGAGTGCTGCATCTGTCAGCTTCCATAGCCTCTGCATTCCTGCCCTAAATTCTATGGCAGTACATTGTACCAAACATGATTCCCCATTAGCTATTAGTACCCAACTGTGGTTAAAGCATCAAAAATAATGGCAGCAGTATGCAAGAGGAGGCAATCATTTAAACTGTGTGTTAGAAATGAAAAGGATTTCAAAAAAAAAGGGTAAAACAGTCCTTTGACAAAATTGATCAGCCAACAGTGCTCACCAGAATGATTTATGTTTGGGTCATGTTATTGTTCACACATATTACATCAACGTCATCTCTCATCTGACTATAATTCAATCCCAGCACCTGCTACTGTAGGAAAGCAGATCAATGTTTGCAATCAACAAACATGCCTTTTGGATTTGAGTCAAATCTGACCTGAATTAATCAGCCAGCAGTTATGTCAATGACCAACATGCGAAAATGTTAAATATCTGACAGCCAGTTAGCGAAGGAGCTTTAGGTCTTGACAAAGTGAGACATTACACATATACTCCTCACTCTCCACGCCATCGCTGGAGTTATTTCTGACTACACCAAATGAATAAAATAAATCAATTAACTGATAAGGGACCCTGTAACAAAAACAAAAACTCCAATGGAAACTTATAAAGTTAAATTAAAAAGTCATTCTCAGGGTTGATAATGCACTCCAGCCCTTGTATAGCCCATTGTTCATGGATGACCTCACATGTATCAGTGGACACCATGTACTCCTTTCCCATGATCACTGGGAAAAAGTGCCCCTAGTCTTTTGAGCAAAATAAAACATTAAAGTGACAACCGAGCAGAACAAACACCCCTTAAATGGGAAAAGCTGCTTTCTGCTCTGTCGAGTAAATAACGTTCAAATCAAAAAATTAACAGATGAACAGCTCTTTAAATGGGCATTGCAGCAAAAACAAAACTTAAAAGGAAATATTATAAATTAAAACCAAATGTTTCATTCATGATGCACTGCAGCCCATGTGGTGCCTAATGGTCGTGGAAGGTCTCAAAGTGCCCACTCTCCAGAGATATGATGGGTGCAAAAGTACACGTGGAAGAGAGGTACAAGTGTTATATGTGCACATCATTATCTAATTTTTGACTGCCAGTTGTCGTCCCACCACCACCACCAAATCTGGAAGCATATAACTTATTTTATATAACATGTTGCCTGCTTTCATTTTACGCCTGCTTTGAAATATTTTTTCTCTGTACTGACTGCTATATTTTAAGCCCATTCGGTGATTCCATACGAAACTGAGGAACAGACTCAACAGAAGGAAGTTGAAGAAGGGAAATGAGTTTGAGTAAATGAGCTAAATGGTGATTTTGCAATCCTGCAGCTACAGTTGGTGGGCTGTGTTCACTGACAACATTAAATCCTAGTATGGTTACAGCACAGAGAAACCAATTCAGACCATTGAGCAGGTTCCCGCTTTCTGCAAGAGCAATTTGAGAGTCCCACTCCTTCCATCTTCCCCATAGGCTCTCCAATCTTCAGGTGCATATCTAACTCCCTTTTTAAAAAAAACAACTACACACAGCTTCACCATTTCAGGCACTGCATCCCACCATTCAATATGTAGACAAGTTTATCCTCATACCAACTGTGGTTAATTTTCTAAAACACCTAAAATCTGTGTCCTCTACTACTCGATCCTTCTGCCATGGCCTTCCTGTTTAGACTTTTGATAACTTTTGAATACTGTCGAATTCCTTCTCAACCATCTCTTCCCCACCACTACTTCTGCAATCTGTCATCTAGTTGAAGTCCTCATTCTTGGGATCATTCTCATGAATCTGTTTGCATCCTTTCTCTAAGTCCTTCACATCTTTCCTGAAGTGATGCCTAGAATGGGACACAGTTGAGGCAGAGCCATGACCTTATAAAGGTCTGTCACAACATCATATAGTAGCAGAAACAGGCCTTAAGACTACAACCCTGTCCATGTTCCTTTTGTGTGCAGTTTCTATGCTGACACTGTTTTCATGTTTGATGATAGTCTAAGATGTTGAAGGCAATGAAAAAGGAAAATGGAGCAAGGTATAACCAAATATCTCTTCATTTTCAGAATTAAGACTAACCCCAAGGAGATTAGGACGATGAAATTACATCTTAAATCTTTTATGCACCAGGATTTCCAACAGGCACCTTGTAAAATTCTCACTTTAAATTGTTCCAAGGGCTGCTTATTATCAACAACTGAATGAAGCAGACTAACAGCTTTAACTGCAGCACCAATCAGCACCTTATTAGAGCTCCTTATGCAGTGCCTTGGCTCAAACCCATCTAAGTGTCACATTACCAGATACAAAAGTTATGAATGGACCTAAATTGCAAGCACAAGTCAATAGGAAACACAGACAAAATACTGAATTGAAGGAACATGGATAAATAGATTCTGGACACTGTAATTGCACAACTCTGATTGTAGACAGGTAAAATGATACAGACTCAACCTTCTAATGCTGGTGGGAGAAAAGATCCCAACAGCTAAGCTTGGAAAAAAGATAAGCATTTGTATTTATCAGCCCAGATACTGTTTAAGGCTCTCACATTGTCCTTTGTGGACAGCGGAGAGCTCTGTCACTGTATAGATTGATCCGCAATGGTAAATACAGCAAGGGTCATGCTGGACTGCAACTTACCCATGAGCCCAGCTAGCTTGATGCCCCAAAGTGCTATTCCGGTTGTGAATGAATTCCAGAGGGTGCCGATTGCTGCGTACATCAGAATGGCACCAAAGTTGTCAAAGAAGAGCCTGCTGGGCATGAAGTATCCTGAGTCGAGCACAATGGGCGGAAGAAGGAAGAGGAAGAAGGTATCTGGGTCCAGCTGGTACTCTGGCTTCTTGGCAGCTGCAAGGACTATCCCGCCAAGGCCTAAACCAAGAAAGATCAGCAAACAGCTTTCGGGCACTACAGTCGTCACCTTGCTGGAGAGGTGGAACACTGGAAATGAATACACAAGGAAATGTCAGTAGGCAATCTTTGCTGATCATAAACATTTTCACTTACAAATGCAAACTATAGTTATTGCAGGCGTACAGTCTGAGAGGGCAGGAGATTGATTACTCTGTATTATTGTGAAACACTTTAAGTTAAAATAATGTCAAAGTTGTGCATAAAATCGAATGATCAGGCTACCACCCTCCTCCTCACAGTTCTGTTCATAGGAAGTAGAGACTAAGGGCACAGTGGGCATTGATGGCATGGGACAACTTGTGTGTACAAAAGGGATGAAGGAAAATGGGACAAAAGAGCGAGAGAAGTCACATGGACAGGGAGAGCAGGAGAATTACTGTGAGGGGGTTAGAGTTCATGCAGGGAAGAAGAACGAGGGAATAGAAAGGAGGGTGAGTGGAAGACAAGAAAGGACTGAGACGGTGGAGATTAGTAATTCATGGTAAATACTGTATTTATTTTTTAGACTTGCTTAATATTTTGTCAATTTTTTTAGAATGGATTTAGAGAGAGAGAGAATGAGAAAGCAGCATTGGCTCAATGGTATCCAATGACTGCCTTGCTCACTCTGAATATGAAAGACTGCAGGTTTATTTCTTTACAGAACATTGAGCACATAATCTAGAACAAAAACAACATTGCTGGAAAACAGGTCTGGCAGCATCTGTGAAGGAGAAAATGGAGTTAACGTTTCGGGTCCGAGGACCCTTCCTCAGAACTGGAGCAAATAATCTAGTCTGGCACTTCATTCCATAACTGTGGGATTGCTGGACTGATGTAGGTGCTGTCTTTTGAATGAGATATCAATGGGACATTTCTGCTGGGGTTTAATGAAGGTCCTCATGGCATTAGTTAAGAAGAGCAGGGAATCCTTCTGGTGTTATTGGCAATATTTAGCTATAAACTAACATCACAAAAATAGATTTTGTGTTTATTTATCTCATTACTTTTCATGGGAGATTGCTGTGTGCCAACATTTACTATAGCAACTACATCTTCTGGAGTATTGTGTACCGTTTTGGTCACCCTGTTATGGGAAGGATATTATTCAACTGGAGAGAGTTCAGAAAAGATTTACCAGGGTATTACCAGGAAGGGAGGGCTTGAGATATAAAATTGGACTGGAAAGGCTGGAACTTTTTCACCAGAGTGTAGGAGGTTAAGGGGTGACCTTATTGAGGTTTATAAAATCATGAGGGGTATAGATAAGGTAAACTCAGGTGTGTGTTTCCCTAGAGTGAGGGAGTTCAAAACTAGGGGATGTATTTTTAAGGTGAGAAGAGAAAGATTTAAAAAGGACACACGGGGCAATTTTTTTTTTACTCAGAGTGTGGTTCATGTGTGGAATGAATTGCCAGAGGAAGCGGTGGATGCAGGTACAGTTACAATGTTTAAAAGGCATTTGGATAAGTACATGAATAGGAAAGGTTTGGAGGGATATGGGCCAAGTGCAGGCACGTGGGACTAGTTTAGCTCGGGAACACGGTCAGCATGGACTAGTTGGACCAAAGGGTCTTTTCCATGCTGTGCGACTCTATGACACTTCAGTGACCATAAAGTACCATACAATGTGAGGATCCTCGAGAGGGTGCAAAAGGAGATTAATTAGAATAGTTCCAGGGTGGGGGCTTTCAGCTAAAAGGTTAAGTTGGAGAAGGTGCGATGGTTCTCCTTAGAGTAAATGAGATTGAGGGGAAAGTTGATAGACATGTACAAGATTATGATAGGGTTTGCTAAGGTTCAAATCAAAACTGTTACCAACAGCTGATGAAACTGGGGATGGTGGACATAAACTTGAGATTTTTGACAACAAGAGAGAGGATGCAAGGAAAAACAGTGAGTGATAATGATCTGCCTACAAAAGTAATGGAAGTGGAGATGATAAATGATCTTAAAAGGAAACTGAATGGCCATTTTAGGAAAGAAATCTTGCAGATTTACCAGAGTAAAGCAGGGGAATGGAATTGATTAGATTGCACTGCAATAAGACAACATGGGCTTGATGGGCTGAATGGTCTCTATGCCCTCATGATTTTATGACTCATGACTCCATGAAAGGTGCTATATCAATGCAAGTGAATTTTCTATCCGGAAGTGAAATTTTTATGAGATGGTACAGCATATTCCTGCACAACAGGCACAGTTAAGATACAAAACATTCTACATGCAAGACTTTCAAGTGTACAGATAAGGTCTTGGAAGTCAGATATGATAACAATCTCCATTCACAAGTAAATGGTAACTCATAACCTTGACACTTGATAGCTATCAAGTTAGCCTCACTTGCAGCCTCATACAATGTAGTTGTCAAGATCTGGTTTATGTATCAAGATAAGGCTTGTGTATAACATGTTGCTGGGCACTGAATGTTACTCAGTTAACATACAGGCTTTTCATCACACATTCTTCCTTTAAACACACCTCAGACACAGGGAAGAAAAACTTCTCTTTTGTTTCTAGTTTTATGGCTCTGATATGTTATCAGTTTTGTCAGACTCAACTGAGCTTTAATAAAAGGATGAAAGTAAGATTAACTAGAATAGAAAACAGATGAAGAGGAAGGGAAATATAGAGGGTAGGTAGAAAATGAAGGCTTTTTCAATTCTATTTTAATTATTTTGGAATATAGGAATCACTGTAATTAAATTAGCTCATATTTGAGTAAGAATACTCACTTCAGCAGTTGATTCACTTATTAAACATCACACTACATTCTGATAGCTCTATTCTCAAACCATGTTTGAAGTGACATTTTAAGTGGTCTATAATCCTTTTATTATTTTGAAGGAATGTTGTCTTAGAAACAGAATTTTTATGTCAAGCTTGCATGTTTTTTGACAGTCTGACAATGTTAATTGCCAACCTGATAATACTGTTGTATCATTGACCGCATCTGCCACACAAATTCATATAGTTGGCTGAAACGGCTACAAAAGACAGTCAGAGCTGGTGCTTCTTAACACTAAGGGGCAACACCTGCTGGAAAATTCATTTAGAGACGTGAAAGCAGACACTGAGGTTAGCAATGATACCTCTGTTATCTCTGTTTATTTTTTCTGATCACTGTGTTCAGAGATGTCATTTCACACCTCAGAAGCAGGTGGGACTTGAACCCGGGCCTTCTGATCCAAAGGCAGGGACACTACCACCATGCCACAGACTCCATCTCTCTTACTGTAATTTTCTTCTCTTTAAGTTGTTTTCTTTAACCTATTTTTTTCTACTCAACCTGTTTGGAGGTGTTATTACACACCTCTGGAGCAGGTGGACTTGAACCCTGGCCTCCCAGTCCAGGGGTAGGGACTCTACCACTGCGCCACAACAGAGCCCTTATCTCCCTTACTCTGAACTCAAATTGTTTGTCAATATCACTGACTCCAATAGAGTATAATGCCTGTGGTGCAGTGGTAGTGCCCCTGCCTCTGATCCAGAAGGTTTAGTTCACGCCCTGCCTGCTCCAAGGTGTGCAATAATGTCTCTGAACAGGTTGCTTTTACTATGGACTGCTAGCCACTTTGGTAAGGTGCATAAGGCAGGCTGCAACATCTGGAATCTGAATATCGCACTTCCAGGTGTTGTGGGGAGCTAAATATAGCACAGGCCCGAGGAAACAGAATTGTTTTTCCGCACACATTCTTCCAGGGAAAACATCTTTCCATATATTGAATATTCCATGTCCCACAGATTTGAAGTCAGACTCTGTGGGATTCTTCAATGTTACACAATCCTGAGACACCACTTTGCAATAAGATATCATTGTTCGCATTTGAGTAATTGTATAGTTAGAATGAGTTTATAGATACAGTGATGCTTCCTCCTACAAACTATTCCTTTCACAAATTCCAATTCGAAGGGCTTCAAAAGGACAAAAGTAAAAATGTAGATGACAGTATTCCATTCCCTTCTTTAGTAAGAAGCTGAGTTTCAAAGCATTGTGCATCAGAAACTGTGAAACCAAAACAAATTAAACATCATCATTTCCAAACTTAATATCTGTACTTCTTTTAACCCAAGAAGGACATTAAGCCTCATTTCATCTCCCATCTGGATGACAACACTTACAACAAGGTCACGGCCCAGACCATTATGCAAACCAGCCTTCCATCTATTGACTCCATCTATACTTCCTGCTGCCTCGGGAAAGCAACCAACATAATCAAAGACCCCTCCCACCCCAGTTATACTCTCTGCCACCCTCTTCTGTCAGGCAGAAGATATAAAAGTTTGAATACATTTCCGAATAGATTTGAGAACAGCTTCTTCCCCACTGTTATCAGACTTTTGAACAGACTCTCAAATGTTAATTCTGATCTCTGTCTCTGCAACTGTAAAACTGTATTCCGCACTCTGTTCAGCCACCCTGATGAACTTTGTATGGTATGATCTGCCTGTATAGCATGCAAAACAACACTTTGCACTGTATCTCAGCACACGTGACAACAATCAATCAATCAAACAATCAATCCATTTCACAGCGTCCCAGTGAAAGGCTCCCCAAAATTACATGCTCAGGTACTGGATTGAAAACTGAACTCACAGTCTCCAAACTTGTAGACATAATGCCACCAATGGAGCCATGCTGACAGCAAAAGAGCAATTTTAACCTGACCTGCCAGGCAGGAAACCTATGGAGTCAGGCGGAACACCAAATTTACACTCCACCCAATAATATTCTGCATTGACTTCAATAGAGAATAAAACTGGGCAGGCGGAAAACTAGATCTGTATCTGATTCTGACAGTTACTTGGTGGGTGGGTTAAGTTAAAATTGTTTCCATTAACTTTACCCTCATTTTAAGTTTTAATGATGATTCATGGCTGCAGCATCAAGTCAAGTGCAGATTAGAAACAAAACTGGAAAATATTGAATTATCAATTGCTGTTTTACCTCCCTCTAGACAAGCCTACCTGAACATAAAAATGTTTGATTTTAAAACAAAAAGAAACAGTTTTGTTTGTGCTTGATGAATCACAACACAGGCTGAATTGGTATATGTGACTAAAGAGGTCACCCACTTTTCTGCCACCTTGTGAATTTCAATACCTTCATCCTTATAATGAGTGGCAACACACACTGAGGTATATATATAATATTGTGTGATATTTCCAAAACTAAACAGCCCAATTTTCTAAGCCTATTTGTGCATTTAAGAAAAGCTTTGAGAGTTGTAGGTGTTTTTGTTTGACATAACGTACCATATCTTTGGTAATATTTTGCATTGCTTCATGAAGTGAACAGCTATTGTCATGGTGAACTCAGTATCTGTTCCAGTGACAAACAGCAAAACCTTGTATTTAAATCAACCTGTTGGGATAACCTCCCGAGCACGTGGGACTTGAATCCAAACCTTCTGGCCCAGATGTAGAGGAGCTGCTAATGCACTAGAGCCAGCTCTCAACTTTATACAATTGACCATCAGTTGGAATCCATTCTGTCTTCAATCTCTAGGAATGTTACTTAAAATCTAAAACAGAAGATTACGGGGTTTTTTCGAACTACTCAGAGCTTAAAGAAATGCCTGTGATGTATTCTCAGCAGGGATCATTGATGTGGAACTCCCTCAATGACTGGTATCTACCCATGTCATAGAATCCTTACAGTGCAGGTAAGGTCTTTTGGCCCATCATGTCTGCACCACCCAATCCATCCTATCCCCAAAACCCCACATTTACCAGAGCTAACCCACCTAGCCTGCACATTCCTGGACACCATGGCCAATTTAGCATGGCCAATCCACCTAACCTGCACATCTTTGGATTGTGGGAGGAAAGCGGAGCACCCAGGGAGAACTTACAAACTTCACACAGACAGTCACCCAAGGCTGCAGTCGAGCCTGGGTTCCTGGTGCTGTGAGGCAGTAGAGCTAACCATTGTGCCACCATGTCCCGTTCTAAAACAACGTTATCTTCCATAATGGAGTCAAGTGTACAAATTAGATATTCACTTATTTTTATTTTAAAAAGTAGTTTATTCCGAAATACTTCCACCTTATTTAAATAATGTCATCAAATATCACAGATCTGTTCATGTTTGACTCATAATTAGGACCCTTGTGTTTCTAATTTTAAGCGGTCTAAATTACCACTTTAAAGGAAAGGGAAAGAGACGACAAGCAACATTGGAGATGGATACACAGCCCTGTCGAGACTAAGGAGTGTAGTGCAATAAAATTAGGCACAATTCTTTACCATGGTAACAAGTTTGCATTAAGAGGATTTATGTGTCACACATCAACATGGAACATCTCGAGCCTCAGCTCCCCACAGAAAAAAATCCTTTTAATGTCAAGAGTTAGCATAGAAATGTAGAAATCTTACTTAAGGGTTTTAAACATCACTCAATTATTTAAAGATGAAGACTTTTCTGTGCAGTATTAACACTGTGGGTACCTGAGAACATGTTTGCTCATCTGTGCACTATTAGCAGGGTATTGTTGGTTTAGGCATATTTTCTGTGTCACAAATCTGACTGTGCAAGACTTCTGGTTTCCTCGGTGGGGCCGGGGAAATAAACTGAACAAAATAGGATTTAACCAATGAAAACATTTCAGTCAAAATATATCTGAAGTAAGTGCAGAAAGGGGAAGAATAGAATTAAGAGGAGGAGTTCAAGCTGCAAAAAAAATAAGGTTGGTGGAATGGACAAGTTAATTAGAAACACAAAGGTCTGTGCTTTATGGGGAGTGATATTGCTTACCCATCTGTTTACACTAACCGTATTATGATGTAATTTTCACGTCAATTGGTTTGTTGAAAGCTCATTCACCCATTAATTTTTTTTAAAATGTTGGACAGGCTGGCGTGTTTGGTGCAACCCACCTTTATGGAAACCAGCGTGGGTTGGGCATTATCTGTCATATTTTATACTCCCCCTGCCGAATACAGACCTGTCACTGGCTGTAAACTCCAGTCCCATTCAAGAGAAGATAAAAGAATAGGAGAAACAAGTGACTAATATGCTGGCTGTGTTAAAGGTTAATGTTTAACAGTTTCAGATTATTACAGCTGCAATTTTTTCCTGATTTTTAACAGCCTTTATTAACACACTGCCTGTGAGGCAAAATTTCTTCCGGACTCGTACTTACTGAATGCATAATATTTTTCCAAACTAACAGCTACCTTTTCATTGCCCAATTTCCTCAACATTTTTGTCAGCATCACCTCTTACATAAATTGGCTGAGTGATTTTGAAATTTGAATCCAAGGCCTTTCGGGTAAATTTGATTCAAGCACCTGCCATAAGCACTAAAGATAGTCCTCTAAACATAAGTGTGTCTAAAGTACCATTTGTGGTTCTAAGTTTGTTTCAATCAAACATTAACATTGTAAGTGAGATGGAATATTGTGTTGCTTATTCTTACCTGTAAGTGAAATAAGGGAGGAAATGGATTATAAAGAAATCTGATAGATTCCCTACAGTGTGGAAGCAGGCCATTCAGCCCATCTAGTCCACACTGACCCTCCAAAGAGCAACCCACTCAGACTCTGCTACCCAATCCCTGCATTTCCCATGGCCAGTCCACCTAACCTGCACATCCCTGGATGCTATGGGCAATTTAGCATGGCCCATGCCCCTAGCCTGTGTACTTTTGGTGTGTGAGAGGACACTGAAGCACCCGGAGGAATCCCACGCAGACACAGCAAGAATGTGCAAACTCCACACAGGAACTCCCCCACGAGGCTGTAATTGAACCTGGGTCCCTGGCACTGTGAGGCAGCAGCGCTACGATGTTGCACAATGCAATACAACCTTGTATATTTATTGCAATCGCATCGTCAAAATCTTTTGATACTTTTCTATCTACAAACCCTATCCCTCTGAAAGAAACCAGAAAAGAGATCACTGTTGATAGATATTTGTTAGTGAGCAGTCAAATGGTCATTACTCCTTATATTGAAACCTAGGAATTACAAACAGGGATAGGGTCACTCGACTCGAAACGTTAACTCTGATTTCTTTATACAGATGCTGAGCTTTTCCAGTAATTTCTGCCTTTCTTTCTGATTTACAACATCTGCAGTTCTTTTGGTTCTTATGAAGAAACTAACAAACTAACTAACCCTTTACAATTGGAGTTTAAAGCTTAATCTTCTGGATCAAATAAAGAAAACTTTTGTAAGTTACACTCCGATAGTCATTATGTTGAAAAGGCAGGCAAGGTGACATTCCCACTAAAGATATGAAGCTTCTTATTAGCTAACAGGCTATCAAAGGGACAGCAATTCTTTACTCCCACAACAAAACGTTTTCAACAGAACTGTCAGTATTAAAAGTAATTTTTTTTATTAAAAAAAGACTTCTGGATGTAGTTACAGTGAGACTATTTCTAGTTTTCTTTGCTTCCTGCAACCACTGTGCTCTGCATTTCAATTGGTGAAACTGCTGAATTAATTGACTGATATCATTAATACAGGCGTGTCCTCATGCCTGTCACAAATATAGTTTAAATTCTTTTCTGGAGTAAGTCACATTAAAATAAAATAGTTAGAATATGAGAACATTGTCAAGATGTAATGCAAAGTTTGCACTTTTTAAACCATATCTTTGTCTGTAATCTTATTACCTGTGCATAAGTGGGTTGTGATTAACCTTTTCCCTTTTGTTTACACAGTGGGGATTATTTGTTGGTGAACGCTGATTTTGTAAGGACTGCAACAACTTGGTGGTAAAGTTAAATCAAAACTGGGCTTCATTTCATGCAGTCTTAGACACAGGGGACACTTTGCAAAACAAACATGCTTCCACATGTCCACAGACAGAAAAATTGGAAAAGATAAAGAGATTATTCAATTAGCAACGACCTAAGTACAAAAACAGTTGGGGGATAACTCTTTAATAATATCCTTGCTTTTAAGAGGGAGTCCAAAAATCCAAAATTGGAGTTAGTAGCTTGGAATTACTTTACGGAGATAGTTGATTCACCAGCCAGCAGTTTCTCTGCTTTAAAATCTCTTTGAATGTCTTCTGAAGACTGCTTTATGGGGCAGCCCTGAATCCTTAATTGATAATTATTTCAAAATTATATGTTTGAAAACAACAGTTTGATTCAGTGTGGGAGAGAGTTTTCTTCATTTTCTGAAGAAGGGTCTCGACCCAAAACATCAGCTTTCCTGCACCTCTGATGCTGCTTGGGCTGCTGTGTTCATCCAGCTCTACACCTTGTTGTATCAGTTTGATTCAGTACTGTGGACCAACCTCCTGGAGGGGAATAAATAGTTACCACTGAAACAAAAGCATGCATTGCAGATTATTAACTGACTATAGTCCACCCCACAGGCTAACTGGAAGGTTATTAACACATCTTCTTGTAAGATAGTTGTGACTTGCAATTCTATTGTGTACAATTTACCTTAGAGACGATTGTCTCTAAACCAGGTTACAACAATACAGCAATCCAAATCCATCAAGAGGTATCAGTCTTAATTGCTTGGCTGGCACGTTTTTGATTATATGATTTTTGATTACATGGTTACAGCAAGCCTCTTTGTTGGGCTGTTCGATGTGTTTTTAAAACAGCAATTAATTATACATAGATGTGTGTTAAAATTGTTTTTGGTTAATTCATAACAGTAAAAAAACACCAAATGCTTTACTTTTTTAACTGTGGATTTTCTATTATATTTGCTATGCCAGTGGCTTGTCTTTCCATTACCTACACCTAGTTGCACCTATCTAACAGATTCTAAAGTGTACTTAAGAAGATCCAATGCGAGTTTGTTCTGTAGAAATAGACTTTCTTCCAAAATATAGAATGCAATTTATAATCTATATAATCTTTACACCTGGAATGTTGATTGGACAATGATAGCTAGATGTTTGTTCTGTAATGGTAAATAGAGAGGAGAGTGATTGATTAAGAATAAGGTCAGTCTTCATATAATTACAAACCTTTAGACAGTTAACATTTAAGGCAAAACCCACACACCTAGTTTTAACTAATAGCTCTATGCTACAAAATTTCATACTTTTTTTTAAACAAAGCAAGGTTTATTGAATGTAAAAGGCAAACACAACAAACATTATTAACTTAATCACACATTTTATGCATAATTTATTTACTTTCCCAAAATTTCTCTTCTACTTCGGTATTTTAGAGTCACATACTTCCGTTAGGACTACCTAATCACAGACATCTGCAATTTACTTTCTGCCTCTTCAGCTCAGTCTACTCCCTAAGATAAGAATTTTTATTTAAAACCTCTTGACTGTGGACACTTTAGTCCCTTGGTCCAGTTACTTATTCAATGCTATCCAACTAAGTTAGCCATAAGACACTGTAACGATCACTACAGATTTATTTCTCTAACTGCAAGCTACAGTCAATCTTCCTTCTGCTTTTCAGAGAATCACAGAATTATCACAGAGGAAAAGGAGGTCATTTGACCTATGTTGCTTGCGTTGGCCCTCTAGATTCACTCAAGGCCAATCTCCTACATTATTCCTGTAACCTTGCACATTAGTCCTTTTCAAATAATAATTTAAGTCACCTTTGAATGTCTTGATTGAACCTGCTTCCTCCTCCACAATCCTTCTGTGAGATATGTGTGTCACTGGCTAGGCCAGAATTTCCTGACCGTCCCAAAAACCTGTTTGCAGATTTCCTTTTGCTTCCAAGGTCCACAGAAATGATTTATATGATTTATGTCTGTGACTGCTCATCCTCAACACTTTCTGATCCACAAAGAAATTTTTTTAAGGCTTGCAAAGCTTCCTCGGGCTTTCTTTTATGGGAAAAATTCCCAAGATAATTTTATTGAAGCAAGTGGAGACTGTGAAATAAAAATTATGTTCACTGCCAAACCAACTGCAGGAGGCGCACTCACCACACATTGCAGTCACAGTGTCAGGTGAGGTCACTATCAGAAGGAGCTGTCTGCAACAAGGAACACTGAAAATGAACTAATTTTAACTTTCATGCTGCAGACAACATAAATGTATATTTAAGGTACAAGCTCTGGCAAAGGATGTGTTCGGATTTTGTAACAAACAGTGAGCAGGGCAGTGAGCAAGGCATTGAGGGAAGTGATGAAGACTGGAGAGTGAGATGGCAGGAGATAGCTTAAGATTGTGTAATCTGCCATTTAAGTGTTTACACCTCTCCCTGATCTTACAAGATAAATACAAATTAGCTTTTAGCTGTAATTAACTTCAAGCTTATTTGAATTACATTGACTTCAGGGTTGATTACCAGTTGTGCCAGATGTGCCCATTTATCTACAATTTTACATTTAAACTTCTAATCTTCAATGTGAAAGCTATATTGTAAGACACACACATTTTTTGGCAATTTGTCCCACATTCTTCAGTAGGGTAACTATTCCAGAAAGGGAGTTCACTGTGGTTTTCTTCTGAGAAGGAATGCCACCTAATTCCAGTTTGTGTGTTCATGTGTTACTGTGTTTACCTGGAAGATATTGACTTATCAAACATGACTGTAAATTCTGGTCATGAACATGACAAGTTGAACATGTTTATTTTGAGACCAGTGTTAAATTAACCTTTAATATTAAGTATTTGCTTTCTTCACTGAACTGGTATTTTTGGCATTTACATTGTATAATGCTGTTTACACACAAGTCCCACTCTGTAGCACTGATTGAAAAAATCAGATTTCCATGTCCCTTCGTCCAACATTATCTAACTAACTAGATCAGAATAACCATCTGATTCTTTCTGTCTGAAGTACTTAATTCAGTTCCCCCTATGCTGTTTGCCTCATGATAGTGAGCTCCTCATTCAAACCACTCTCTGGTTAAAGATGTTGTTCCTGAATTTCTTTTCGTGTTTATTAGGGACAGCCTTATACGTATGTCTCCTAGTTTTGGACATCACTGGACGTGAAATCATTTTTTCCATGTCTACCTTCAGAATTTTAAAGACCTCTAGTTGTGTCGGCTCCAGGCTTCACTTTACTAAAGCAAAGAGTCTCAGCACATTCAGCTATTCCTGACAGTCCTGGTATCATGAGGTAACAAGGTGTAGAGCTGGATGAACACAGCAGGCCAAGCAGCATCAGAGGAGCAGGAAGGCTGATGTTTCGGGCCTAGACCCTTCTTCAGAATCATGATAACATAAGAACTAGGAGCAAGAGTAGGCAATTCAAACCCTCGAGACTGCTCCATCATTTAATACTATCGTGGCTGATCTCATCCCGGCCTCAACGCCATCATTCTTGTAAATCTTTTTTTTTGCAATTTCTCCATGCCTCTAGACTTTTGTTGAGTCCTAATGTGATATAAAGAGAATTTATATCTACGACTGGATATCAAAAACACAACTGTGTTTTTACATTGTAGTCTTTCCATCATGAGTACAGGTCTCGATAGGTATGAAGACATTTTCAGATAATTCACCCTTATGTGTGAGGGATTTCTTGCAGTGTTCCGCAATGCAGAGATTAAAAACTCTGGGAGAACATCATAGATACTATCCCATATATACTTTGTCTGAAGCAGATCACTCTGCCATGTCCCTCTTTATTTTGCTTGTCAGTTCAAATCTTGTTACATTTTTTGGGTGTTTAACAATGATATTCTCATTCTAGATTAGAATAGCCACAGTGAAAGGGCAGGTTGATACTTCCACAGTGAAGGACACCTTGTACAATTAGCCCTAGTTTCTGAGACAAACACATTCTTCATTCACGCAATAGTACCACGCCAATCTTCATTCACTATTCTCTGGAGTATCACCAACTTCAAATTAGGCACATACCAATCCTTGTGTAAAATACGTATAGGTCCTTTGTTCTCCTACCATGTCACGTTCTACATACACCCAGGTGACCCTCAGAGTGATGTGCAGGATGTAGTGTCCTCTGTAGGTAAGGTGCCCCCTTGCAGGATAGGATGAGATGGAGATGACTCATGCTTGTCTGGGTCTGAGCTGCTCATGGCCACTGTCCTCACTATGGTGATGCCAGGACTACAAGTCTACAAGCTGCTGCACCCAATAGCATCGTTGGAGCAGCCACTATCACAGGGATGAGCTCATCAGATTCCTTGTCCATCCTAGGGGTCACGGAGACAAATGATGATGACTGAGTGGCCTGAGGAGTGGCCCCTCAGCATTATTTCTTGCCAGCTTAGCTCTTCCATAGTCCTGTCGGTCAAGGGAGGCATCCATCACCTGACCGTCCACTCCATCCCTACGTGCCGTGTGTATGTGCGCACACCCGTGACTGGTCTATGCTGCTGAGTGTGGCATGAAGTGTCTTCATATCAGTTTGCTGTTCTCACCTCCACTCTGAGTGATGCTGCACACGGTGTTCACTGAAAGATTGTGCTGGCTTCATGCTGCTGCTGGAGTGGGTTCAGGACCCGGAAGTTCACTGTTGATGGAGTCCCAGTGAGGTCAAAATCCCAACCACTGGAAGTCAATAAACACCATCTTAAGGACAGGAGTAGGCCATTCGGCCCCTCACAAATTTTATGTCATTCAATCAGATCGTGACTAATATGTTCTTCAAACTACATTTACCCTCCCTATCCCTTCATTCCCATCAAATAAAAATCTATTGATCCCAGTCTTGAAAATTTCAATGATCCCAGAAGTCAGTCTTCTGAGGGAAACACATTTCCCCATATTCAGTAGCCTTTGTGTGTAAAGTATTCCAAATGCAAGAAAGTTACATTTTAAACACTTTCTTTAATTTAAAGCATGTCACAATGTCTTAAACATGGAAGCAGTGAGATCCTACAGAACTCTACTTGGAGATGAGCCCACGTGATCTGGCTGTCATGGGGAAAGAGGCACAGGCAAAACCTATTGAAAATCAGGTTTCACACTTTGACCTAAACATGGTTTTCTGTACACAGTCAGACAGACACAGAGCCCTGGAGGTGAAGACTGAAACAGGGAAAGACTGAGCTCGGCATATACACCTCAGGATCATTTCTCTCCTCGTAAAGAGCTAGAGCTGTCACAATTTGGTTTCTTTTTGTATAGACCCACAACTCCTAACTAGCTCCTGAATAAGCATTAAATAAAAACCAAAAGAACTTCGGATGTCGTAATTCAGGAAGAAAAACAGAAGTTCCTGAAAAAACTCAGCAGGTCTGGCAGCATCTGTGAAGAAAAAAATCAGAGTTAACATTTTGGGTCCGGTGTTCCTTCCTCAGAACTTCCTCTGTTCTGAGGAAGGGTCACCGGGCCCGAAACATTAACTCTGATATTTTTCTTCACAGATGCTGCCAGACCTGCTGAGCTTTTCCAGCAACTTCTGTTTTTCTTCCAAATAAGCATTGCTGGGCCCTTCAAGATCACACAAGATTACATTAGCAAGCTTGCAGAATGAATGTTGAATGGCAAGTGAACTTGATTGTAGATGAATGGTGTGGTGCGGTTTGATAGGTAAAATAAGGAGGCCACATACTCCTTGGATAAAAGTGCACAAGTAAGATAGGTAACAAAGAAATCTTGCTTCTCTTCATGCTAAGGATATGCATGTAAAACTCAGATTATATTTTGCTGCTGAATTAATGTCTACCAATTTTTCTCTTTCTTGTGTTGTACTTTAAACATAGCTGTCAGTACGTTCTATGCAACAGCAACTCAGCACACTTACTGCAGCTGCCCTTAAACTGTCAACAGCTAAGTATGCCATTCAACACCTACAATACAGAGATCAATACAAGAGTGTGAAATCTGCAATTAACAGCCATCATAGCAAAGAAGGAAATAAAATGATTTAGCATTTCATTCCAGCTGTTTCTAGTTTGGAGAAAGTCAACATCAAAAGTGTAAGAGCAATGGAAGGGTTGTGTAGGAGCAATCTTGCATTCCCATTTCCCACCAGTCTATATCTATCCATCCATGAATAATGCTGATGTTATTTGCAATTAATTTAGGCTTTACTGAAGGATATTGCAGGATATTGCAGCCAATATGATGTTGGACTTGATTTCAATTTTAAGCGAGACCTAAAGATAATGGGGTATCATTGCAGCTTAATTATTGAAGTGAGCCAAAAATAGTTTGGATGCTATACTTAATTGAAAAGTAACTTCCTATGATTTGTGTAGAAAACTGCATTTAACTAAACAATTTAAGGTCAAACACAAGTCATAATCTGAAATATGGAAGCGCAGAACTACATTTGCTGACTCGATGGACCAAAGGGCCTTTTCTGTGTTGTAGACCACTGTGATTCTATGGCTGTATGACACCTTCTGGATGAGGCATATGTGTAAATATCTGGTCAGGAAGTAGACTTGGCAGTGATGTTCCCATGGATAAATAAACAAACAATGTGCACCATCTGTGCTCGCACATAAAGAAAAGCCCTTTGGGTGAAGTTTCAATGTGAAAACTATGTGTGGAAAGGCAGGACAGGGTGAAAAAAACCTGGAGTCCAGAATGAAGCAGTGATTTAGAAGTGGAAGGTGGAACTGGGCAGCAGATTCAGCAGGGAAGAAATGGGAAGAGATATCAGCTAGCAATGAAAATTAATTGTTCTACCTCCATACATAATCATTTATGTTCTTGTGTCAGTCTTATTCTTCCTTATAATCTGTTAAAATATGTTCATGGAGATCTTTCTTAATTCAGAATATCCCTCCAAAGAGCTCTGACCTTTAATGAGACTGGTAACTGATTAAAAGCTCATCTCCAAACAAAGGTACGCCGATAAATATCAGAAGAACGCTGTGTACACGCGCAGACTTACACTAAGAAATGCACAGGCTGTTGTGACCTTAGCAATAGCCTATTAACAATGCAGAAAGTGCAACACGCAGTGAAACAGAATGGAGCTTCTATCCAATTGCTGTACACTTTACATAAAATACTGAAAACAAAAAGAACTCTACCATTGAACCTTTTCCAAAGGTCTGTAAGAAAAATAAATATGACCTACATATAATATGATTTACCTGTAAGCAATTCAATGGTGCTATAACAAGCATAGAAATCAGAGCAAATACATGAAGAACCTTTTCATAACCAATACATTTGTTATATCAAGCTCAACTACCTTTGGTTTAGTTACCATTTCCTGGAAACCACACTGTAAGCAGATCCCTACTCTTTATTTTTTACCATTTTCCCACCTTACAAACATTTAACATACACCGTCAGAATGGTTTTACCAGTGAGACATGTTTATAGCTTCTGAAGCAGTGAACGCAACCTAAGATCTGAAAAGCAGCAAGCACAACAAAGGGAAGGGGGCCTAACTAATTTTATTGGAATTGGTCATAAAACATCTTAAATGTTTCAGTGAATGAACAAAACCATTAACCAAGTCTGCCACTTTATTATCACTTACAATAATTATCCATCCTCAACACTGCACCATCAGAAATCAAATGAGCACTCCATATGACCTGCTTTGCTCTGCTGGTTATCACGGATTAAATCCTCAGATTTTGGGGTCAGCTGTGAAGCAGAGATATTTGCCACTGATAGTAGGAACTGCAGATGCTGGAGAATCTGAGATAACAAGGTGTAGAGCTGGATGAACACAGCAGGCCAAGCAGCATCACAGGAGCAGGAAAGCTGACGTTTCGGGCCTAGACCCTTCTTCAGAAATTTCTGAAGAAGAGTCTAGGCCCGAAATATCAGCCTTCCTGCTCCTGTGATGCTGCTTGGCCTACTGTGTTCATCCAGCTCTACACCCTGTTATCTCATATTTGCCACTGATCTGTCCATCAAGATGCAGCAATCTCTCCAAAATGGTTTTCCCCTTTCCTGGTCGCAGCTTAAATCTGGCATCAAGTCAAGGAGAAGTCTAAATGTGCAGCAGCAGTAACATCACCGGCCAGGTACACAGCTAAACACATTGAAGCAATTCCAACCAGTAAACCAGCAAAGTTAAAAGCACCTTAACCATCACTTCAAATTTTTAATTTCCTGATAGCAAAAAGGAATTTTTAATGGATTAACAAACTTAGTTTTAAAAATTGTTTTTCCATTACAGAACAATTTGTGACTTGATAAAATTAGCTTCTCAACCCAGAGAGTAGTTAGCAGTAGTTGTGAAGGTCATATGCTATTTTGTTACACCTCAATCAACCACGTGTAATTTTTTTACAAAGATTTTTCTTGAGAGGTTAATAACGATATAATTGAAGTCCTCAATAAATTCCATCAATGGCAGCTTTGTAGGGGAAGGGTGTTTTAACATTGCACCCTCTGCAGAAGCTTGGAATCATTGATAGCAGCTTCTGGATCTCTGCATTGTTCTACCCAGATGTGAACTCCAGATGTTGCTGTCACCTTCCGTGGATTAATTATGACAGATGTAGAAGATTCTGTCATTATTACCAGAACAAACTCTAGACATGTCACCTAGGAATCATGTTTTAGGGAAATGTGTCCCAGATTTCCATTCCCTCTGTGTGAAGAAGTGCTTCTTGCTGTCATTCTTGGGAATGTGGCTTTAAACTAAAGACCTCTATAGCAATTTCACCATGTGGATTTCTGTACATTCATAACATCTCACACCAGTGAAGCTAGCATTTATTTCTTACAGTGCAACCAGCAGACTTACAATCCATGCAGTTGCCATATCAAAAATTGGAATATAAAATAGAAAAATGAAGAAAAATGATTGAGTACCATTTCAAAGTTTGTTTTAAATATTCTTCTGGATGTAGGACAGCTGGTCAACTCTTAAAAGACCGTCTACCCTTACTGTCTCGCACCAAACCATACAACATCAGTGTTTTATTCATTGCTGGGAATGGGCCCATTTATTGCCAGTATTTATTGCCTATTCCTAGTTGCCTTGGGAAGGTGGTCATGAGCTGCCTTCTTAAACCACTACAGTTCATTAGCTGCTGGTAGATGCACAATACTGCTCAGGAAATAGTTCGAGGATTTTGAACTAGTGACACTGAAGGAACGGTGACGTATTTTCATGTCAAGATGGTGAGTGGCTTGGAGGGGATCTTGCAGGTGATGGTGTTTTCTTGTATCTGCTGCCGTTGTCCTTCAAGATTGCTGTGGTCATGCGTTTGGAAGGTACTGTCTAAGGAGCATTGATGAAATTCTGCAATGCATCTTGTAGATAGTACACATTACTGCTACTGAGTTTTGTGGTGGAGGGAGTGGATGCTTGTGGATTGGTGTCAGTCAAGGGTGCTGTTTTGTCCTCAATGATGTCAAGCTTGTTGAGCATTGTTGGGGTCATCCAGGCAAGTGGGTAGTATTCGATCACACTCCTGCTTTGTGCCTTGTAGATGGTGGACAGGTTTTGGGAAGTCAGGAGGGGAGTTACTCACTGCAGGATTCCTAGCCCTCTAGTCTGCTCTTGTAGCCACTGTACTTATGAAGTTAGTCCAGATATGTTTCTGGTCAATGGTAACACTCAGGATGGTGACAATGGAGGATTCAGTGATGGTAACACCTTTGAGTGACAAAGAGCGGTGATTAGATTGTCTCTTATTAGAGATGGTCATTGTCTGACATTTGTATGATACAAATGTTACACGTCACTTGTCAGCCAAGCCTGAATATAGTCCAGATCCTGCTGTATTTGAGCATGGACTGCTTCAGCATCTGAGAAGTTGTGAATACTGGTGAATATTGTACAATCACCAATGAACATCCTGACCTTATGATGGAGGGAAGGTCATTGATGAAACATCTGAAGATGGTTGTGCCTAGGACACTACCCTGAGGAACTCCTGCAGAGATGCCCTGGAGCTGAGATGACTGACCTCCAACAACCACAGCCATTTAACTATGTGTCAGGTATGACTCCAATCACCCGAGAGTTTTCCCCCTGATACCCATTGATTCCAGTTTTGCAAGGACTCCTTGATACCACACTTGGTCGAATGTAGTCTTGATATCAAGGGCTGTCACTCTCACCTCACCTCTGGAATTCAGCTCTTTTGTCCACGTTTGAACCAAGGCTGTAATGAGGTCAGGAACGGAGTGGCCCTGGCGGAACCCAAACTGGGCGTCACTGAGCAGGTTATTGCTGAGCAGGTGCTGTTTGATAGCTCTGTTGGTGACACCTTCCATCACTTTAATGATGATCAAGAGCAGATTGTAATTGGCTAAGGTGGATTTGTTCTGCTTTTGGAATACAGAACACACCTGGGCAATTTTCCACATTGTTGGATAGATGTAGCTGTCCTGAACAACAAAGACTGGGGAAGGTCTGAAGCACAAGTCTTCAGTACTATTGCTGGAATATTGTCAGAGCCCATAGCCTTAGCAGTATCCAGTGGCTTCAGCCACTTCTTGATATCACATAGAGTGAATTGAAATGGCTGAAGACTATCATTTTTGGTACTGAGAATCACTGCAGGAGGCCAAGATGGATCATCCACTCGACACTTCTGGCTGAAGATTGTTGCCAATATTTCTGCCTTATCCCTTGCACTGATGTGCTGGGCTCTCCCATTGTTGAGGAGGGGAATAGTTTTGGAGCCTCTTCCTCCAGTGAGTGGTTTAATTGTGCACCAGCATTTATGACTGGATGTGGAGGGACTGCAGAGCTTAGATCAGATCTGTTGGTTATCATTTGCTGTTTGGCATGGAAGTAGTCCTGTTTTGCAGCTTCACCAGGTTGACACGTCATTTTTAGTTAGGCCTCATACTGCTCCTAGTGCTCCATCCTGCACTCTCCATTGAACCAGGGTTGATTCCCTGGTTTAATGGCAGTGGTTGAATGGGAGATACACCAGGCCATGAGATTACAGGTTTTACTGGAGTACAATTCTGCTGCAGTAGATGACGCACAGTGCCTTATGGATGACCAGTTGAGTTGCTAGATCTGTTTGAAGCCTATCCCATTTAGTATGGTGATAGTGCTACACAGCAGAATGGAGGGTTTTCTCAATGTGAAGATGGGACATGATCTCCACAAGGATTGTAAAGTCCACATGTTTTTGAAACTCCAGAGAAGTGATCCAGCAGTTAAAATGATTGAATACCCTGATCAATACCCAGTTCCACCTCATTAATAAAGAATAACATTTTGTGGATTTTTTTTGACAGCGTTACAACATAAAGAGAGAAATCCTCATCAGTTTAATAATTTCTAATTAACTACAGTCCATGAGGACTTCAGCAACACATGCTGTTGTGAAGTTCAGAATCAATGACATTTCTGTGTCTCACTGCACACAGAAAGCTTTGTTAACGGTTAATCTTAATTCTCCATTCATGCCTCAGCTTTTTTATACTGACCCTTCTTTCATTTCTTTACTCATCCTATTCCGACTTCTTTTGCCTTTCAACATTCTGCCTTTGGCCATCAAATCTCCTACCTTCCACCATGTCATAGACGTTCAGACATGTTCCTCCCCTGTCCCCATTTCCCTGCTTGTCTGGAATTTGTTGCATCTGTAACACTTCTCAATTATATTAAAATGCTACCAATCCGAGATGTTAATTCCATTCCACACGTCACAGGCACTGCCAGACTTTCTAAGATTTGTCTTTGCAAATTGATGAAAGTGGCAGTGCAGACAAATGCAAAACTTGCTAATGGCATCATGACAGAGTTGGTAGTAGGGTTTTGGAGTGAGGGTGGTTGGGTGGTGGGAAGAAGAATGTTGCTGCAAAGGACCAGGGGACTGATTGGGTGTGAAAGGACCGCAGTGAATGAGGGACCAGAACTGAGGTATGTCAAATGCGGTTTCCATGTAATCCACCAGCCACCGAGGTACCACTGCAAAGCCAGAAAAGTGCGTCCCTGTACATCCTCAGTATCCACTGCTTTCATTTCTTTCAGGAATGTGATGGCTAAATCATTGCAAACAGGACTGTTGCTTTTCTTTATATGTAATAATGAGGTAATTTTAAGTGTACAAGGCACAATTACAAAATTTGAAGTCGACATGAAGCTTTGAAGTAATGTGAACTGCAAAGAAGATAACAGACTTCAACAGCATGATAACAAGTAGAATGGATGGAGCTGTGGCAGGTGACATTTAATGCAGAGAGATGTAAATATATATTCTGGTATGAAGAATGAGTCAGAGAGAGAATAATGTAAAGGATTCAATTCTAAAGGGGTGCAAGAACAGACCAGGGGTTTTATCTGCTCAAATAATAAAAGGTTGTGTGGCGGATTGAGAGTTTAAAAATGCATACTGGAATTAGAAGTATAGAAGTCAAAGCACGCAAGTTATGATGATGTTTTCTAACACACTAGTCTGGCCTTGATGAGAGCATTATGACTGGAACTACACTTTAGGAAGGATGTGAAGGCTTTAAGGAGATTACAGAAAAGATTCACGAGAATGATTCCAGGGATGAGAGGCTTCAATTACATGGATAGATTGGAGAAATTGCTGTCCGTCTCCTTGGGGAAGAAGAGGTTTGAAAGAGGTATATTGACAATACTCAAAATTGTGAAGTGTCTGGACAAATAGGGAGACACTGTTTTCATTGAAGCATTAAAAATCAGTCAGCACCAATTGGAGGTGGATGGCAAAAGAACCAACATGACATGTAGAAAAACCTTTCTCTACCAAGTGTTTAGGCTCTGTATTGAACCATCTGAGTACAGCAAATTCAATCATACGTTTTAAAAAGATAACTGGAGAAATGTCTGAGCAGAAAAGTTCTCAGGGCTACTGGGAAAAGGTAGTGGAGTAGAAACAGCTGAGTTGCTTTTGCAAAGAGCCAGCAGGGACACAATACACTGAAAAGGTCTTTAGTATTGTGACCATTCTATACCTCCATCAAAAAGGCAAAAGGACCTTTTCTGTACTTTTAAATTTTTCTTGATTGCACTTCCTATCTCTTAGAAGTCTTGGATGACTATTTAGATAATTATTACTTACTTGAGTTAACCTCTTTAAAGCTGAGAAAAAAGTTGTTGGTAGGTCTCATCATGGTGCTTTTGTATATTTCTAGTGAGTGTTTTCTATTGTCCCAATTCTCAAGTTCTATCTTGGATTGATCTTTGTTTCTTACCTTATTGAACTCAGAAATATTTGCTATTTTCAATTTTAATGAATGTTTAGGTATTAAAAATGTTTTCAACACGTTTTTTTCTCAGCTTCAAAGTACTAGAACAATAATAATGAAAGGTCAAAGACATGGTTAGCAAGGTTAAATCACATGGAATACAGGGAGAACTAGCCATTTGGATGCAGAACTGGCTCAATTGTAGAAGACAGAAGGTGGTGGTGGACGGTTGCTTTTCAGACTGGAGGCCTGTGACCAGCGGTGTGCCACAAGGATTGGTGCTGGGTCCACTGCTTATCGTCATTTATATAAATGATTTGGATGTGAACATAGGAGGTACAGTTAGAGAGTTTGCAGATGACACCAAAATTGGAGGCATAGTGGACAGTGAAAAAGATTACCTCAGAGTACAATGGGATCTTGATCAGATGGGCCACTGGGCCGAGGAGTGGCAGACGGAGTTTAATTTGGATAAATGTGAGATGCTGCATTTTGGAAAGGCAAATCAGGGCAGGACTTGTACACTTAATGGTAAGGTCCTAGGGAGTGTTGCTGAACAGAGAGACCTTGGAGTTTAGGTTCACAGTTCGTTGAAAGTGGCGTTGCAGCCAGATTGGATAGTGAAGAAGGCGTTTGGTTTGCTTGCCTTTATTGGTCAGTGCATTGAGTATAGGAGTTGGGAGGTCATGTTGCGGCTGTACGAGGACATTGGTTAGGCCACAATTGGAATACCACATATAATTCTGGTCTCCCTACTATAGGAAGGATATTGTGAAACTTGAAAGGGTTCAGAAAAGATTTACAAGGACGTTGCCAGGGTTGGAGGGTTTGTGCTATCGGGAGAGGCTGAATAGGCTGGGGCGTGACCTTACAGAGGTTTATAAAATCATGAGGGGCATGGATAGGGTAAATAGTCAAGGTCTTTTAGCCGGGATGGTGGAGTCCAAAGCTAGAGGTTTAAGGCCAAAGGGAAAAGATTTAAAAGGGACCTAAGGGGCAACCTTTTCATGCTCAGTGTGGTGTGTGTATGAAGCGAGCTACCAGAGGAAGTCATGGAAGCTGGTACAATTACAACATTTAAAAGGCATCTGGATAGGTATATGAACAGGAAGGGCTTAGAGGGATATGGGCCAAATGGTGGCAGATGGGATTAGATTAATTTAGGATATCCATCAGCATTGATGGGTTGGACTGAAGGGTCCGTTGGCGTGCTGTACAACTCTATAACTGCTATTTGGGAACTTATTTCCTTACATTTCAAGCAAACCTTAAAAGTATGAAATGGATGATTCAAAGCAAGTATTACCTGAATCAGAATGTAATTGAAAAGGGGAAGTAAAACAGGAAACTCCGGCAGAAAACCAAGATTGAATGATTGGAGACCAGAACTTCTGAAGAAACTGAAGCTGATTGAAAATATACAAAAACAGCAGGTAACACTATAATTCAGTGATGATCCCAGTTGTGCAATACAGACAGACTGAAGGCGATGAAAGCTGAGAACAGGCCAATACAGAGCCATGGTGACTGATACTGTTACTTGAAGAAACCACCAATTAGACAGAGCAGAGCAACAAAACCAAGCAGCATTAAGGAGGTTCTGCGACTGTTTGCCATTTTGGAGGCTGTGCATGTGGAACTCAGGTTGGTTCTCCAACTGTTGTGAATCTGACTAGAAGAGGAGCTGAAATACTTCATGAAGAACACAGAGCTCTGTGTGACATTGTGACTGAGGTTGATGACATATATGCTGAGCGCACAGCCAAGCTGAATAAGATCTGGTTCAGTTATGCCTGGCATTTAACGTGTGATTCATAGTTTAGAAACAGATACAGGCTTTTGGAGCCTCCGCCCTACTTCAGGTGTTACTTATTCTAGGTTTGATAGGTGGTTACCCAAGATTGGACTTTAGAGATAGTAGGAACTGCAGCTGCTGGAGAATCTGAGATAACCAGGTGTAGAGCTGGATGAACACAGCAGGCCAAGCAGCATCAGAGGAGCAGGAAAGCTGAC